>NW_027366995.1:0-63161 GCF_046119375.1 Phyllobates terribilis
ATACACACATAACTTGCCTTACTATTCTTGCAAGTGATCATCATTACTACTATCTTACTTTGCTCAATGAATTGTGATCACCTTTAGTGCACCAAGCTTCCATGAGTCACACTTGAGTTATTGCATCTGCAAGGTAGCAAGACATAGCCAACAAAGTGAGAGGAACATACTTGACAAGAGTGACAAAAACACATACATCAAACACAAGTTATTAGACTAACATAACCTAGTTCATTGTTTGTTGTTTTTCTTTTTGTGATCATGCCTAGCTCGCAACAAGGATCCCAACATGGCTCTCAATAAGAGGAGGTTCACCCACGCCTACCCTCAGACAATAGCATCACTAATCAACCAGATTTGGTGCACCTCATTAGGACCATGATTGAGAACAATGAGAACAACATTAGGACCATGAATGAGAACAATGAGAACAACATGAGGACTATGAATGAGAACCTTAGGACCTTGAGGGAGGACTTTTCTAGGTCCAGAAATGAGAACCAAGCTGCCATGAATGACACCTACAATGTCCTTGCTAGTAGACTAGCCACCCTTGAATCCAAAGGTACAAGACCTAGGACCCCACCCATGGTTTTAGGTACCCACTTTGAAGTTGGAGGATCTTCACGTCCCAACCCCCAAGCACCCTTGCCTACCCCAGATGTAACACGTAGAGCAAGATCACAACCACTAGGGCCAGACCCTTTTAGGAGGCCGGTAAGAGTCCATGACCCATCCATGCCTAGACCACCACCCATGGCACTTCCAAGGGAGTTTTCTGAACCTAACTCTCCCTACTCGAATGGGTATGATGATGAAATTTTTGATGAGTTTCAGGATGATAGGTACATGGGACATGATAGGTGGGAAAGGAGGCCAAGATTCCAAGGACAAGGGCAATGACCTATACAAAGAGAGGAAGATGGCATAGGCAAAGTGAAGGTCAAGATTCCAAGCTTTGAAGGGAAGTGTGATCCAGACTTATACATGACTTGGGAGAGGAAGATGGAGCAGATTTGGTCATGCCACAACTTTCAAGAGGTGAAGAAGGTGCAACTAGCCACCTTAGAGTTCCAAGACTTTGCCATGATATGGTGGGACAACCTAGTACAAGGGAGGAGGCAAAACCATCAACCTCCCATTCTCACATGGAATGAGATGAGGGCTGTCATGAGGGAAAGGTTTATACCTCACCATTATGCAAGAGAACTGAGGCAAAGGTTGGAGAATTTGAAGCAAGGAAGCATGACTGCGGAGGAAGCCTATAATGCCATGCAAGTGGCAATGATCAAGGCCAATGTGACTGAGAATGATGAGGCTACCAATGCTAGGTATCTAAGGGTTTTGAATCCTTCCATTGCCATGGAGGTGGACATGTATCCCTACACCACAAGTGTAGAACTTCTTCACAATGCCATTAAGGTGGAGAGGAAGTTGAAGGCTAAGTTTCTACAAAGTACCAAGCCTAGAACCCTTGGAAATACATGGAAGGGAAGGACAATCCCTAGCACTCCATTTCAGCCCAAGGACCCCACACCCTCAAGGGAGCTTTACAAGGCTCAAGGGCATGCATTTCCTAAGCCCCAAGGCAATGCCTTGGGCACCCAAGGGAGTACTTCTAGACCCCCTCATGCATCTAATTAAGTACCTCCTAAGTCTAGTAACATTGAGTGTTTTAAGTGTAAAGGGAAGGGTCACTATATGAGAGATTGTCCTAACAAGAGGGTAATGGTCATTAATGCCTTAGGACAATGTGATTCCGAGAGTGATAATGAAGAGTGTGACCCTAATCTATTAATAGAAAATGAACATGACCTAGGAGATGTGAATGAAGAGATAGGATATGAACAAGGAGAGGTCTTAATTTGCAAAAGGTCTTTAAGTGTTCAAAGTGAACTAGTAGAAGACAACCAAAGAGAGAACTTGTTTCATAGTAGGTGTGTAGTTAAGGAGAGAGTTTGTGACTTGATTATAGATGGAGGAAGTTGTTTCAACATTGCTAGCACTGAATTAGTCAATAAGCTTCAATTAACCTCAGTTTTGCATCCTAGGCCATACAAGTTGCATTGGATGAATGATTGTGGTGAGCTTAGAGTACATAGGCAATGTAAGGTCACTCTTAAGATAGGACATTACCAAGACACCATTCTATGTGATATCTTACCTATGCAAGCATGTCATATACTTCTAGGAAGACCTTGGCAATATGATAACAAAGTCACACATGATGGCTACACTAACAAGCACACATTCATGTTTAATGGTAAGCTAATCACTTTGAAACCTATGACTCCTTACCAAATTGTTGAAGCTGCAGAAGCTAAGAGACTTAAGGAGAAGAAAGTGGAGAAGCCTAAGGTCAAGTAGAATCCATTGACAATGTACACTTCAAAGTGCCAAGGACAATTCTCTATGCTAGTGTTCAAGGAGGTGAAAGAGGATGACTTTGTTCCTAAAGATGCAAGGCTCATGTGCCTAGCCAAGTCCCACACCTTGAACTCAGATGGACCACCAAAAACACTACCCAAACCCATCCAAGACGTCCTTGACTCATTTCAAGATGTGTTTCCCAACGAGCTACCTCTAGGTCTTCCTCCTCTAAGGGGTATAGAACATCAAATTGACTTCATCCCTGGATCAATCCTCCCTAATAGACCAGCCTACAAGATGAATCCAATGGAGAGTAAGGAGGTTGAGACCCAAGTCTAAGAGCTCTTAGAGAAAGGCTATGTGAGGGAGAGTATGTCTCCTTGTGCAGTTCCAGTCCTACTTGTGCCAAAGAAGGAGGGCACATGGAGGATGTGTGTTGATTGTAGAGCCATCAACAACATCACCATCAAGTATAGACACCCCATCCCAAGGCTTGATGACATGTTGGATGATCTCCATGGAGCCACTTGCTTTTCAAAGATTGATCTCAAGAGTGGTTACCATCAAATTATAATGAGAGAAGGTGATGAGTGGAAAACTGCATTCAAGACTAAGTTTGGCCTATATGAGTGGCTTGTCATGCCCTTTGGCCTCACCAATGACCCCTCCACCTTCATGAGATTGATGAACCATGTGCTAAGAAGCTTTATTGGTCAGTTTGTGGTTGTTTACTTTGATGACATCCTAGTCTACTCTAAGTCCATGCTTGATCATGCCTTCCACCTCAGGGAAGTACTATCCAAACTTAAGCATGAATCACTCTTTGCTAATCTTAAGAAATGTGATTTCTACCGGACTTCACTAAGCCATTTGAAGTGGAGTGTGATGCCTCTGGTGTGGGCATAGGAGGAGTTCTTATGCAAGAGGGTAAGCCAATTGCTTTCTTTAGTGAGAAACTCAAAGGTGCAACTCTAAACTACTCTACCTATGACAAGGAGTTGTATGCTTTGTTTAGGGTGCTAAAAACTTGGCAACACTACCTATGGCCTAATAAGTTTGTCTTGCATACTGATCATGAGTCACTTAAGCATTTTAGGAGCCAAGATAAGCTTGATAGGAGGCATGGTAGATGGATGGAGTTCATTGAAACTTTCCCTTACATTATCAAGTATAAGAAAGGGAAAGACAATGTTGTAGCTGATGCTTTATCTAGGAGACATGTATTGCTCACCACTCTTGATTCCAAGGTTTTAGGTTTCACCTACATCAAAGAATTGTATGAGCAAGACATGGATTTTGGATCCATCTTTTCTCACTGCCTAAGAAAGGGTCCATTGGGCAAGTATTACTTGTTTGAAGGATTCTTGTTTAAGGTGGATAGGGTTTGTATACCTAAGTGTTCTCTTAGGCTTCTACTTGTTGAGGAATCACACAAGGGGGGTCTAATGGGAAATTTTGGAAGAGACAAGACCCTATCAATACTGAGTTCCCATTTCTTTTGGCCTCACATGCTCAAAGATATTGAAAACATGCTTAAAAAATGCATTGCGTGCCTTAAGGCCAAATCCAAAATCAAGACACAAGGTTTATACACCCCTTTGCCTATCCCTAGTACACCTTGGTTGGACATTAGTATGGACTTTATAGTTGGATTGCCTAGGACTAGAAGGTGAAAAGATTCCATCTTTGTGGTAGTAGATAGGTTTAGTAAGATGGCTCACTTCATATCTTGTCATAAGACAGATGATGCCACTAATGTAGCCAACCTATTCTTTGCCGAGATTGTGAGACTCCATGGATTGCCTAGGACTATATTGAGTGATAGGGACCCAAAGTTCCTTAGCCACTTTTGGAGGACATTGTGGGGAAAGTTAGGCACCAAGATCTTGTTCTCTACCTCTAGTCACCCCAAACTAATGGCCAAACCGAGGTGACTAATAGGACCTTAGGTACTTTGCTTAGATCCTTGATTAAGAGTAACCTAAAGGCTTGGGAAGACTTGTTACCACATGTAGAGTTTGCCTATAATAGGGCCACACACTCTAGCACAAATCTGAGCCCATTCATGTGTGTTTATGGCACTAACCCCCTAACACCATTTGATCTTATTCCTTTGCCTTGCAAAGAGAAGTATGACTATAGTGCAAAGAACCAGGTTAAACTCATCAAGGAGCTTCATGAAAGGACCAGAGAAAGGCTTGAGAACTTGGCTAAGAGTGTGGCAAGAAGCAAGAACAAATTTAGAAGAAAGGTGACACTCAAAGAAGGTGACCTAGTGTGGGTGCATCTAAGGAAGGATAGGTTTCCCAAGCTAAGGACTTCAAAGCTCTCTCCTAGAGGGGGATGGACCATTCAAAGTGCTAAGAGTGATTAGTGACAACGCATATGTCATTGATCTACCAGAAGAATATGGTGTCAACCCCACTTTCAACATAGGAGACCTTACACTTTTTGAAGAGAGCCAAGATGACCCAATGGAGGAACTAAGCCATGAGGAACCCTTGCACATCATGGAAGGAGGTGGCCTGGGGTCAGGCCTCTCTCAAGAGGGAGGGAATGATGCAGGAGCATCCCTAAGCCCAGCAAACAAAGGACCAATCACTAGGGCTATGGCTAAGAAGATAGAAGATCAAGTTTGAAGGCAACTTTGGGTTTGGATTCAACACACCAAATGGAATCCATTGCCTCCACCCTTCTAGTATGTGGAAGAGGTGAACATCCCCAACAAATCCAATGAAAACATCAAGGCCATCCAAGATCAAGATCAAGGCTGCACATGTCACTTTTGTGAAACTATCACACTTTTACACCTTACCCGGCTAGGTTGTAAAAGTGTGCAATTCTACCCCTTTTCCCTAACTCTTTTAAAACGCTTTCCTAAGGGTATTTTGGACCTTTTTGGTCGAACTTGCAGCTGGTAGAAGGCCTTGGTCATTGGAGGTATAAAAGCCAAAAATGACCTAACCAAAAGGGCATTTGATTGAATTGAAACCTAAGTGTTCTCATGGGCCAAAAACGTAGTGTATCTGACGGATGGAGATTGTCGTGATCCCCACGGTCAAAGTAAAGTCCCAACTCAGATTCCACTAGTACAGTGGTAAGTAGGGGTCGAATCCCAAGAGAGTCAGTGATAGTTTATTTCTATGATGCAACTAGAACGTAACCAGAGGGGTTTTTTGTTGTTGTTTGTAACTAACGTATTTAAAGCAATGAAAGTAGCAAGAGATTGTTGTAACAATGATTGGGGGGACGAGCTCACTTCTTTTGTATCCACACAATGTTCATTATAGATTTTTGATCATCGAATTCTACTAACATATGTTTATATCGTATAATTTAGTTGTCCTACTCTTTGTTCGTAAATAGCAACTAGTCCAAATAGTCCTAGAAATCCTTATTGTAAGCAATAACCAAGGAAATCCCAAGATTCAAAAACACAATAGCATAAAGATCAAAGATAAGTAGGATCATGCAATACCATTGGCAAATAGCCGATACTCGACATGAGTTCATAATCTCTACACAATAAACACTCGCAAATAGTCTATGTAAATCATGCTCGCTACCTAAAGGTCAAGGCTTTTCAAATAGAATTGTCAAGTCCTAGCAATATGAATGATAATAACTCAACCTAGCGTGCACTCTAGATAAAATCAAGATCAAACAATAATAATATAAAGCACAAGAGATTATGAAACAATCCTCAAATTAAACTAAAACATATGAGTTTGAATTCTCACAACAAATCTAAGAACAAAGGTTTCAACTTGGAAGTGAACTACAATGGATTTAGTTACTCATGGCCATAGAAGCCATGAATAACAATGGATGAAGGTAGAAAACGAACCGATGTATGATGAAGAACTCTCCCAAGCAGCGGCCAAAACGTAACCTCCGAATTCCTTCTTTTTCTAAACCCTAAGCTATCTATTATATAGTCTTCAACTAAGAAAAAGAATAAAATAACTGAAACAAATCTTAAAAGATATGAAAATCCTAACTGAAATAAATCCTAAAAGATATGGCAACCTTATAAAATAATAATAAACAAATCTCGCAAATAACACTATCCCGGGACCGTCATCTCGCCGAGGTCTCACATTCTCGTTCGAGATTCTTCCCCGTATAGATTCTGATCACTCCTATCTTGACCGAGATCTTCACCTCTCGTCGAGATCTTCTACAGACACTTCTGATGTACTTTCTCTTGGCACATCCTCGACCGAGATCTCACTTCTCGTCGAGATCTTCCTAGCTGAAGGTCATATGCAACTCCTCGACGAGATCTTCCTACGCTGGTCTCTACAGAAACTTCGAGGCAGCTCGGCTTCGCCTCTTAGCTTCTCCAACGCTCGTCGAGTACCCATCCACGCTGCTCGTCGAGGACCTGCCTACGCTGCTCCTGCTCATCCTGCGTAGGTCCTGCTCGTCGAGTATATGTCTACGTTGCTCGCCGAGTTCATCTAGCTCCATCCTGAATGTACTAAAGACGAGCACCAGCGGGATCTCCACTACAAAAGCCATAAAACCGCTTACGAGCATTCCGCGAATCCACAAATGAACTCCTAACCTAGATTCCGGAATTACCAATCGTCGAGCATCTAAACACCACTAAACCTAAATTAATAGTCGCTGGTCAACACCATAATATAAGCTCCTATCAAACTCCCCCACACTTAAACCTTGCTCGTCCTCGAGTAAGCAAAACAACGCTCACTCCTCCTATAAGCACAAAGGTCTACAGTAAGTATGGGAGAATTCTACCAGCGACTATAACTCCAAACTCCGAGTGTGATCGAGCTCTATCCTAACTCCGATCTATCTTCTTATCACTCCAAGATGACCTACCCTTTTTCCTCCTTATATCTCCACTTCATATGTCACCACTTCATAATAGTAACCAATCAAACCAAGTGGTGTGCGTTAAGCACAAGTGGGAAACCTAATCTCCTCTAAGGCTATGGGAATCAAGGGCAATATAGATATAACAATGAAAAACCGAGCCACCCACTCGCTCAATACACTCCTTATTCCTCCGCTTCAAATGATGTCCTAAACCACTAATCAATAACCTCAAACCACACATCACAAGCACCAATCCTAATCAAAGAAATCCGCATAGCACAACCACAACAATATGCATCAAACTCCAAGAAATAGAAAGCTAATCCTAGAATCTAATACAACCGACAATAGTGTGTAGTAAATCTGATGAAACAGTGAAAGGGTGAGCATGTGAAGTATGAATGTCAATAAGCTCGAAATAGAAGAATCAAATGCCAATTACTAACTTCTTATCCCTCCTTGGTGAATCCTAAAACCCGAGACAATCCTTCAACTCCCTTCTTATGTCTCCAACGCCAATAAATGATGTAATCAATCTAACCAAATAGTCAAATAATCACAAACAATATAATCCCGGCGCCCTTTCGGGTTGTCACCAGAATTCTCTAACGTGGTAGGAACATCTTATTCATTCATTTTTTATTTTTTTTAGATTTTTTTTTTCATTGGGCGCCCCCTTTTGCATAAAGTAATTTCTTACTCGCCCGGCTTTTACTCTTTCTTTTTATATATATTTTTGTCATTTTTTAATTTTTTAATTTTTTTGTAATAATAATAAAGCAAAGGTTCAAGAAATATCCGGTACAGACTCGTAAGTTGATCGAAATAACATCGGCGAAATAAACTCAAAACCATAAAAACCTCAGCCGAAAGCACCCAAACAAGTCAACTCCTCTCCCACACTTGAATCGCGCATTGTCCTCAATGCAGCAAAAGAGGACACCATAAAAAGGGGAAGAAGAAGAAACCCCAATCACCCGTCGTCGTCGTTATGGTTGAACGAGAACTGGGAGGGAATCACGCTGATCCTGATGAGTGTGTCTCGACGAGCAGGGCGTTCTGGGAGGTTGGTGTCAGTTTTACTCCTCCGATGGCTTCCTACATGCTAGCTCCGCGGTTTTCCCGGAAAAAGAAACAAAAACAGAACAAAATAAAAGGTGAAATGTTAGTAGTACTCCCACGGGTTGCCTCCCGCGCAGCGCCGTAGTTAACGTCGTGGCTCGACTTCTTACTCTCTATCAACCAGCACTAGGCCCCTCATAGGCCAACTCATCAAGGAATTCTCTCTTCTTCTTCGCCCAATAGGATCTCACGCCTCGTCTCTTCCTAATCCTCTTTTCATCTCCCGGATCAAGTAACTTTCCCTCATCGTCAAATGGTGGGCCCGGATCGTACTCATCTCCAGGGTGCTTCAGGTGCGACGGCAGTTTCTGCAGCTCAATGGTGGGTGCCCTGTATAACAGAGGGGGCGGTTTCTCGCTCGAGAATGTTAGTAACGAGGGCCCACCGGCCAAAAGGGTACCTGGATCATCTAATTGTGCTAGCTCCTCATGTACATCACTAGTAAGAATCATGTCATGCTCATCAGATTTCAGTGAATCAATCCCACATATATCAAACGTTTCTTGCACAATAGGATCAAGTACATCAATAGAGAAAACAGAGTTATCATTCGCAGGATGCTTCATAGCTTCATAGATATTAAAACTAAACAACTTCCCCATCAAACTCTAAAGTGAGCGACCCACTTGCTAGATCAATTTTAGTGTTAGTTGCCTTCATGAAGGGTCTACCCAGAAGGATAGGAGCAGCTTGATTATCATGTTCCATATCTAGCACGTAAAAGTCCGCTGGAAATATCAGACTATCAACCATTACCAACACATCATCGACTATCCCTTTTGGGTGAACCGTCGATCCGTCGGCAAGTTGAATCACAATCCCTGTCTTAGTCAGGGGTCCTAGGCCAAGCAGTTTATATAAAGAGTAAGGTAGAACATTAATAGAAGCACCTAGATCTAGCATGGCCCTATCAATTTTCTTCTCACCTATTATGCAAGGTATACTAACCATACCTGGATCCGAACACTTCTTTGCCATCTTTTGCTGGAAGACAGCTGAAACTCTCTCGCATACTTGCACCTTCCCTTTTCCTTTAAGCTTTTGGTTCCTCTTGATGGTGCATAGCTCCTTCAAGAATTTGGCGTAACGAGGAACACTTTTGACGAGTTTAAGGAGCGGGATGTTTACCTCGCACTTGCTAAACGTCTCGAATAACTCCCTGTCATTTACTGGTTTGCGCGTCTCCTTTAATGCTTCAGGGAACGGTGCAGGTGGCTTCTCGGAGTATAGAGGAGGGAAGTTGGGCCTCACATAGTTCTCTTGACGAAGCTTGAAGTCGCCTCGATCCTCGTACTCGTCATCGCCTCGATCCTCGTTGTTCTGCACACCGCCTTCTCGATCTAGATTCATACCTTCTCGACCGAGATTGGTCATTCTCGATCGAGATTCCACCTTCTCTGTCGAAAAATCGTCACGTGAGTCTCTGGTGTTCTTTTCTCGATCGAGATCATGTCCTCTCGATCGAGATTTTGCCCAGATCTGCGATTGTAGCCTTTCTTCTTCAGCAACTCGGACATTCCTTTCGTATTCTCGATCGAGCTCGACTTGGACTTTAGTTGATGATCTTCCGTCCACCATCGTCTCACCTTCTGAGCTCCCTCCCAGTATTTTACCACTCCGGAGATGTATAGCGCTGACATACTCCCTTGGGTTCCTCTCGGTTTGAGAGGGGAGACCCTTGGAGATAGTTGCTTTAATCTCCGAGACCGACTCCGCCAGCTGTCCAACTGTCTTCTCAAGGTTTTTGATGCTGGATTCAGTTGTCTGGACATGCGCGGTAAAGTGCTTGGCTAGGGAATGGATCATATCTTCGGTGGATGGCCCTTGCTTCTGCGGAGGAGGGGGTGGAGCGCGATTCTGATAGTTCTGGTAGTGGTTCTGAGATTGACCACCATTTTGATCGCTCCACCGGAAGCCAGGATGATCATTGCCTCTCGGGTTGTAGTTGTTGTTGTCGAACCGAGGCCTAGGGGGTCCGTAAACCCCCTACAGCATGCACTTCAGCGACGGTGGGATCTTGTAGTTGTGGGCACATGTCAGTAGGATGACTCTCATCAGTGCAGATCCCACAAGCTCTAGCTGGCCTCTGATTCTGATTGCCAACTTGCATCCCCTTGATCAAAGTACTGACTCAGCGAACGCACTTCTCCAATCATCACCGGAGCTAACAGCACTAGCCGTTTTCTTCGTGTAGGTTCTCCCGAAGCTCCGTGTTCCGTCAGCAATCTCATTCAGCCTCGTCCGGGCTCCGTCGGGAGTCAAGTTCATTATGCTGCCCCCACAGGCAGCGTCTACCAGCCGCCTCTCATGATCTAGCAACCCATTGTAGATGTGAGTTACCAGATCTTTCTCTTGAAACCCATGGAACGGGTTGCTGGCGCATAGTTTATTGAATCGCTCGACATAGTCGTAGAGCGACTCATTATCTCCTTGCTCAAAACTAGCGATAGCTCGTTTCAGAGCCACCACCTTCTTCGTGGGAAAGTATTTATCAAGGAAGGCCTTCTGCAATTTAGGCCACGTGTCCACTGTGCTGGTAGGGATCAGATAATACCAGCCTCTTGCACTGTCCTTCAGCGTTAAGCCGAAAGCTCTCATCTTTAGCTGTTCCTCGGTCACATTACTAGGTCTGCTGCAGTTGCAGATATCATGGAATTCACTCAGATGCCTGATTGGATCTTCTCCAGCCAGGCCGTGAAATTGCGGCAGCAGATTTATGAAACCTGTTTTGAGCTCAAAGTTAACGCCAGCAGCTAGGGCAGGCAATGTCAGCCCCAGGCATTGCTGCGCCAAATCAGGATCGGCGAGCTCTCGCAGAGTTTGGTTTGCCATTGATTCAGTCACTAAAGTTGCTAGAGATTCTCGCAAAAACCGCAGGTGCGTCCGCTCTATCTCTGGATCAAAATCAAGCAAATCTGAGTCAGTAGCACGGGTGTGGACCATAAGATAGATCCACACCAAGATTAGTAACAAAATAGAAACAAACTATAAATCTGGCTCCCCGGCAACGACGCCAATTTTGACGGATGGAGATTGTCTTGATCCCCACGGTCAAAGTAAAGTCCCAACTCAGATTCCACTAGTACAGTGGTAAGTAGGGGTCGAATCCCAAGAGAGTCAGTGATAGTCTATTTCTATGATGCAACTAGAACGTAACCAGAGGGGTTTTTTGTTGTTGTTTGTAACTAACGTATTTAAAGCAATGAAAATAGCAAGAGATTGTTGTAACAATGATTGGGGGACGAGCTCACTTCCTTTGTATCCACACAATGTTCATTATAGATTTTTGATCATCGAATTCTACTAACATATGTTTATATCGTATAATTTAGTTGTCCTACTCTTTGTTCGTAAATAGCAACTAGTCCAAATAGTCCTAGAAACCCTTATTGTAAGCAATAACCAAGGAAATCCCAAGATTCAAAAGCACAATAGCATAAAGATCAAAGATAAGTAGGCTCATGCAATACCATTGGCAAATAGCCGATACTCGACATGAGTTCATAATCTCTACACAATAAACACTCGCAAATAGTTTATGTAAATCATGCTCGCTACCTAAAGGTCAAGGCTTTTCAAATAGAATTGTCAAGTCCTAGCAATATGAATGATAATTACTCAACCTAGCGTGCACTCTAGATAAAATCAAGATCAAACAATAATAATATAAAGCACAAGAGATTATGAAACAATCCTCAAATTAAACTAAAACATATGAGTTTGAATTCTCACAACAAATCTAAGAACAAAGGTTTCAACTTGGAAGTGAACTACAATGGATTTAGTTACTCATGGCCATAGAAGCCATGAATAACAATGGATGAAGGTAGAGAACGAACCGATGTATGATGAAGAACTCTCCCAAGCAGCGGCCAAAACGTAACCTCCGAATTCCTTCTTTTTTTCTAAACCCTAAGCTATCTATTATATAGTCTTCAACTAAGAAAAAGAATAAAATAACTGAAACAAATCTTAAAATCCTAACCTTGAAATAAATCCTAAAAGATATGGAAACCTTATAAAATAATAATAAACAAATCTCGCAAATAACACCATCCCGGGACCGTCATCTCGCCGAGGTCTCACATTCTCGTTCGAGATTCTTCCCCGTATAGATTCTGATCACTCCCTATCTCGACCGAGATCTCACTTCTCGTCGAGATCTTCCTAGCTGAAGGTCATAGAGTGCACCATCTCTCCCGACGAGATCTTCCTACGCTGGTCTCTACAGAAACTTCGAGGCAGCTCGGCTTCGCCTCTTAGCTTCTCCAACGCTCGTCGAGTACCCATCCACGCTGCTCGTCGAGGACCTGCCTACGCTGCTCCTGCTCATCCTGCGTAGGTCCTGCTCGTCGAGTATATGTCTACGTTGCTCGCCGAGTTCATCTAGCTCCATCCTGAATGTACTAAAGACGAGCACCAGCGGGATCTCCACTACAAAAGCCATAAAACCGCTTACGAGCATTCCGCGAATCCACAAATGAACTCCTAACCTAGATTCCGGAATTACCACTCGTCGAGCATCTAAACACCACTAAACCTAAACTAATAGTCGCTGGTTAACACCATAATATAAGCTCCTATCAGTATCTTAGTGTAGTTTGCAGATTGAATCTGCCCTTTGTTGCCTAGGTATCTTGTTCATGTAATCTTGATTGTGTGAACTTGAATGCTTGGGAAGCTCTTGGTGTTTAGGGTTGTACAATCTCCCTTTATATTGAGTAAAGTTTGTTGTGTTTTATCTCATCTTACCATTGTGTTGAGGTTAAGTCCAAGGTGCTTGGTGTAGAGTGAGTAAATCATCATCAAGCATCTATCCTTTCTGATTTCTCAAACCCCCATTCTATTTTCTCTTTGTTCTTCCTTGTTCTTGAACAAGTTAGAACACCAACTTAAGAACACTTGTTCTTGTTTAGTGAATGGTTGTGAATATAGGTCCGAGCCATTGTAGGGAATCCCTATATCAATGTCAATCACCGCTTTCCACATCTCCTTCATAGTAGTCAGACTCATGATCTTGTCCATATCTTTGCACTAGAGTGAGATCAAGATCAATTGTCTGGCCTTAGCGTTCTTCTTCATCAACGCGTACTCAGTTGGACCCAGGGCTTGTCATTGGCCAATTCAGGGACCTTTTTGTTACCTTTTTCGATTATCATCAAACATTGATAATTTGTCCATTGGATGTAATTCTTGGTCATAGCCATCCGCCACTCGAGCTCTCCTTCGATGAGAAGATGCGGCTTGTTGAGCGAAATGCCAAGGTAGTGCGCATTGCTTATCTCCTTGTCTTGAGGCATTGTGAATCTTGCTTGAAAACCCGAAGAACAAAGAGAGATAGAGGTTTCATGGAGAGGAGAAACGTAGAGATTCTTGATTAAATACCTTGAGCTCTAATACCAATTGTTGGATAGAGCGGGATTCTCCACAAGCAAAGTCTCTAGGACTTGGAGCTGGCTTAAAACGGCGGAAGAGAGAAGTGAAACAATGATGAACAAGAGTGTTTCTCTTCAAAGTGAGAACCTTAGATTCCTAGTGAATCAAGGAGAAAACTCACTACTACCATGTATTGAAGGTTGCTTTTCAATGTGTTTTTACAAAGGAATCTCTCTTTTCTATCACTAGAAACATAGAATTCTCACCTTTCATACAAAACATCTTTTCTCTCAATCTACCTTACAAAACACTCAATAACTCTCTAAAAATAGGCAAAGAAGTAAACCTTTACTAGTTATTCTTTTCCCCTATTTATAGACTAAGCTAACTCAAGCTTTACAAACAAAATAATATACAACGTGTCTAAATCCTGATTGGCTAAAAAGAAAGAATCTTCTTAATTCAGTTGGACGACTTAAGCACGCCAATAGCATCTTGACACGTAAACAAGCACTCTAACAACTTCTGAGCGCGCCTCGCAACTTGATGGATCAGCTACCACGTGTATGGCTCATATTACAGCTTGTCGTGCCACTTGCACTAATTCAAGAACATCACTTAAAACGTGCGCTTATTCAAGTAAGGTTGAAAGCGCGTCCTTTGTCGTTTTCTGGCAAATAGGAATTTTAGCTCGGCTACTCGCTTCTCTGTCTTGTTTTCTTCATATCCCCTAGCTCGCTGAACCAGCTAGCTTGAAAACCTTGAAGCGAGACTTGTATACGCTGTAAATGTACTAAGCGAGCCTTGTACTATGTAAGAGAGCTTCATTCAATGTAAGCTACACTTGTAAGCTGCCTTACATTATCCTGTAAACTCTGTAAACATTTGATTTTCAATAATGATTAAGTTTGTAAGCATCAAAACTAGAGAAACTAAGTTAATCTATCTCAGCTCAACTAACAATTACAAATATCGGTTTCTCTAACCTAAGAAAATAAGTCAAGATTTCATAATTTAGCATAATAAATCCGGAACAAATAATAAACCTTTACAAATAAAAACCCCTCCTAATGTAGAGTCTTAACACTTAGAATTTTCTTTCCCCAAACAGTGTCCCTAAATTATGTCCCACCAATAATATTTGAATGTATCATATTTCATTTTGACCGATAATTAAGAAAAGAGAAAAACGTAATACCCAATTTCTTCACCAAAACCTAAATTGTTGTCCTCCACTGTTGTCGAAGACTCGAAGTATCCAGTCCCTTTCTATGGCTGGTCAGTTATCATAATCATCTTTCTCTTCTAACATTCAACTAGTCCACCTTCTCTGGAGTCAGCGTCGGAGTCAACGGCTTGAATCAACTTTATGTCCTCCTAGGGTGATCCAGAGATCTGAAAATGCAACACCGACTATAAGTGAATAAAGTGATCGATGATCTTATTGAAGATATCTCAGGTACATAAATAGAGAGAAAACAGAAATAACCTCCTAAATATTCTCTAATTAAATTTACTAAGTAATTAATTTAAACAAATACAAAAGATAACAATCTTTATTAACTAATGCACCCCCTCAAGTTAAATGGCGCGAAGGAGAGTTGCAACTCTTCGATAGTATTTCTTGGGAATCTGGGATGATGCGTTGGCTTCTTCAAGATATCATCTAGATGATTTGTCGTTGCTACGTACGACACTCAAAAAGCCCCATTCTGAACTTGTTCTCGAATGAGGTGGTACGCCAGCGCAATGTGCTTCATGCAAGAGTGGAAAACTGGGTTGGCGCTGAGACTTATAACACCAAGATTATTGCAGTAGATTCCTGGTTTGGCTGTAGGGACATGATGAAGTTCGTTATAGAGAAAAAACTAACCCATTGTATCTATGCATCAATCTCGTCTAGGGCTTTATATTCAGCTTTTATGGATGAGCGGGCAATGGATCGTTGTTTCCGTGAGCTCCAGGAAATCGGTGTGCCTCCCAAGTACATCATATAACCGGTAGTCGAGTGATATGTATCCTTGTCGCCCCCATGATCTGCATCTGAATAAGCATGGAATGCCAAAGGACTAGATGTCAATATATGTATCCCATAGTCTAGACTTCCCGCCAGGTGGCGTAGTAAACGCTTCAGTGCATGTTAGTGTTGGTCAGTCAGTTGCTCCATATACCGGCTAAGTTTGTTTGTCGCATAGGCAAAATCTGAACGAGTGAGTTGAAGGTACTATAAGGCACCAACAAGCATGCGGTAGTCAGTCGGGGACGGGATAGGAGTGTCCTGGTTGCGGCTTAACTAATCAGAGGTGAATAGAGGAGTGCGTGATGGTTTTGCATCTTGCATCTCAACCCGAGTTAACAA
This sequence comes from Phyllobates terribilis, assembly GCF_046119375.1. Taxonomy (NCBI): domain Eukaryota; kingdom Metazoa; phylum Chordata; class Amphibia; order Anura; family Dendrobatidae; genus Phyllobates; species Phyllobates terribilis. Next base: position 16,073 of record NW_027366995.1, read on the forward strand.
GTCAGTTATATACTTTCTTTGAGAAAGAAAGATGCCGTCTTTGGAGCGGATAACCTCGATGCCCAAGAAGTATGTGAGAGTGCCCAAATCCTTGAGAGAAAATTTGGTAGCCATCTTGTCAATGAGTGTCTGTACTAAAGTCGAAGAGCATCAGTGATGATATATCGTCTACATAGACGAGTAGATAAATCAGAAGGGATCCACTCATATACACGAACAAAGACGCATCCGATACTGAATTTTGGAAGCTAAGAGACAGCAAGAAGGAATGAATTTCATTGTACCATGACTGTGGCGCTTGTTTTCAAGCCGTATATCGCCTTGTGCAGAATATAGACGTAATCAGGAAGCACTGGATGAACAAACCCCTATGGCTGAGCCATATACACCTTTTCAGTCAGCGAGCCTGGAAAAAAGGTGTTAATATCCGAATTGGCCACCCTTGTGATGTAGCAAGAGCCATAACAACATGAACCAATACCAGCTTGGAAAACTGCACTAAACGTCTCGTTGTAATCCCATCCATGACGCTGATTGAATCCTTTTGCCACCGGTCGCGCATTGTAGCAATCAATAGAGTCGTCGGGCTTGATTTTGATGCGAAAAACCCATTTGTTCCCGACGAGATTGTAGGAGGCCGATGGCGGTACGAGGTCCCAAGTGTTGTTAGACCGAAGGCATCATACTCTACACTACTACACAAAATGCATTTTAGCCCGTGACTTATTATCCCGGATGATGAATATCCGGGATGAATTGTTACAATAGACACAATCGGATAGGGTTGTTTTATAGGTGCAACCTATCTGCCCGGATATATTTGTTGACATCCGGGCTAAAATCGTAGGTACCACCTTTATGTAATCAAGTTAAGATCCTAAGCGTGTTGTTTTTTTATTATATTCGGGCTCTTAAGTCCCCCTTAGATTTTCTCACAACTCCTATTTTAATATCCGGGGTTTTATTAGAACTTGATATCCAGGCTTATTTGTGTAGGGAGTATCTGTTTTTAATTTTTTTTTTAAAACCCCAAAAATGAGCGCAATATTTTGGATGGGATTAGCGCCTATTTCTTTTCGTCTTCAACGCAGAATCCTCCTTTCGTCTTCAATGCCTTTCGTCTTCAACACCCCATTATCCTTCCGTCTTCAACATTCACCGTTCCAGCAACTTGTTTTCACCATTCCTGGCGTCTCGTTGACCTCCTCTAGTGAGCATTCTCCATTCTCCATTATCCTCGGACCTAATACGCATTCTCCTCCAATTCTCCATCATGATTACATCGTCAATCTAATTAGCCATCGTCAATCTCATGGACGGCCTAATTCACCTCTAATAGGAGGAAGTGAAGGTTTTCTGCGGGTCCTTCTCCAAATTCTTCTCAGGGACGACCTAATAAGGTATATTCATCCTACTTCTTTGTTGAATTAATTTTAATGCTAATGTAAATCTCCTATCTGAATTTGTGAGTGAGATTTGGATGTTCATCCTTTGTTACTATCGTCTATTTTTCCTGTGTTAATGAACGCGCCCGTATCTTCTTGTTGTTGTTGTTTGAGTCTCGTGATTTAGGACAGCCCAAGCCACTTGTAAACACTTTTGCTTCTTCTGTCACGTGATCCATGCTAACTTGCTTTATAATCGGGTTCCTTACAAGCTTATCAGGCTTGCTGATTTTCTGAGATTCTTTAGGGTTGTCTTTTTGAACTGTTATTTGCATCCGACTTTTAGAGCTTCACATGTTGGATAAGTAAATCTTCCACATGTAGACAACAAGCCTATAATCTGGAGTAAATATACGGGAAAATGAAAATTAATCACACAAATATTGGGGCCCAACTTAGACTTAATTCTAATTCAAATTTAGAATTGAATTGTTGTAGTGAAACCAATAGTTCCAGTAAAGGCTCAACTAAAAGGGTGGTGTGCTGAGCAAAGGTTGTATGGCATCCAATTTGTCCTCCACTCAAAGATTTGTTGGTCAAACGTCTTTAGTTTTCCTGGATGCGCCATTATGATTTGTAGATGACAAGCTAGGGATAACAACATGGCCTTGTGTTCATAACAAATATCAACAGAAAACAACACTTTGGTCAATAATGCATTGCTGAAAACAAATATATAGAATCAGTTTCTAACCCAATTTCATAATAAATTGTAGATAAATAGGGTACGTGAACATTAGCAAGGATGAGAGACTTTTGGTTTGGATGCTTAAAAATATTTGAATACACTGACATCTTAATAGACAATAGAATGAGAATCTGAACTAATGCACATGAGTTTAACTAAAACAATTTGATAGGATTCCAGCACTCCACTATATATGTTTAATAGTTATTTCTAAGGGGTCAGTATTATCAAATCATTCAAAGTATTTCTGCTAGAATAATATGTCCATGTAAGAACTGTGAACTTTCAAAGTCATTCACGTCAACTGTTATTAGAGATCCCCTAATTAATAAGCTGATTGGATTAGTCTGATGGGAACAAGTTGCACATAACTTACTAAAAGGATTAAACCATTTATATGTTAGATACTTAAATCCGCTGAATGATATACTATGATAGAATTCTCATGATTATATTTTGTAAGTTGATCACCTGCTCAGACAGCTATGAAATCCTCCTTATATGTACCAAATTAGTTCCTAAGCATATTAATTCCATTCCATGAATTTTGTTTCATTTCCATTGCACATGTATTCTTTGTTACAGTATTCTTCTTCATTCCTTAGGATTCTATGCATTATGCTAAAGCTTAGTTATCTACTGAGACTTAAGCTTCTTGTTCAGGTTAAGTTGATAGTTGATTCTAGTACCAATTGATAACTCACCAGTCCTCATTTTTTAACCTGTAAATAATGTAATGCTAGTAGTACTTTTCTGCTTTAAATGACTTTTAGATCTCCTACTGACAATTTTTTGTTCGATATAAGTCTTGGTAAAATTCTTGTATGATTAGTAGACATGTTATGCACTTCAGTGAACCATTCTTTGTGCCATGCCCTTACCACAATTATAACTTTTAGAATATGTTTTTGATATCACTTACATTTCCATTTTGTTTATGTATTATTTCCATAAAAGTTGTTGGCAAAGTGTTTCTCTTTAGTTCTTGAGTGCAGTGAAGCTAAACACCTTATTTGTAGAAGTCACTTTATTTGTAAAAACAAGCTTAGGTTAATCATTAACGGTATAATGTCCGTATGGTGCTAAAAATGCTCCAGTTCAATGCTTTGTCCTTTAATCTCTATATCTAAAGTATGATACACAATGTGATCGAAGATTAATTCTCAATGAAACATCTATTACTAAAGAAATTATAGGATGAGAAATTAATTCATGTTGCCTACATGCAAGATGAGGAGTTAGTAACTGAGAAATCTACTACAAGCCTAAGTAATCAACTCCTAGCCTTTTAAAATGGATTATTTGCAGATTTCCTACAAACATAATCCAACATGTTCCTCATCCTTAACAATATGATTTGAATCTTGTCCACGCCTTTTTCATGAACTTTGTTGACCCTCTTTTCCTAATTGTTTGCAGACGATGATGAATTTAAGGAAGAGCTCATTTTTTTTTTGGGTGCAAGAAGAGCTCATATTCTATGGGCTCCTTTTGTGCGCAACTTGGAGTTGTCACGCATTTGGGCCATGTTTGGTATAAATTTTTAATATAGACCATTAACATTGCTATTCATTGGATGAGGCAGTTTCATGGCTTATGACTCACAAGAAGAAGATTTCTTTTGTCAAAATGACTGTGTACCTATTACCTACCTGTTTTTAGATGGCATTAATAATGAGTGTTACCTATTACCTACTGGTTTTGTGTAAATATGAATTATGAAACAAACATTCGGATAAAAGACAACATTTTTTTTACTACTTTGACTACAAACAGCTAAAATTACTTGATCGATTCTCTTCATAATTTGACCAATAAATTTTACTAGTTGAACAGGTCGCCCATTTACATACATTCAATAAATTATACAGTAGATTTACATTAATTATTTTAACCTTGGAACTAATGACTATGATGTGAAATAAAGTGAGTTATGTCTGGTATTGCAGGGACATTAAACATGTGTCTTCTTGATGTAAAATTTTACTCCCTTCGTCCCTTTATAAAGATCCCACTTTCCTAATCCGGCGTCCCAAAATATAATTCCCATTTGCCATTTTTAGAATTCTTTTAAACCCAAAATTTACATTCCCAATACACTTTTACATATACCAACACACTTATACACATTATCTCTCTTCATTAAATTACCCCTTTTTTACTTCTCTCTATCTCTCTTCTCTAATCATTACAATTTTCACGTTTCTCTCTCCTATTTTAATTTCTTCTTCACAATTCCTTAAATTTTCTAGAAAACACCAAATGGGATCTTTAAATAGGGGCGGAGGGAGTAGTTCAGTCTTGATTTGCAGTTAGAATTTGACTTTCTCTATTTTCGTTGGATGAGCTTCATGACTAGATAATAGTGTAGATGTTATTCGGTTGAAGTAGTTGGTTAAAGATAATTAGTTTTCCTCAATGGGATGTCTTTGTTGAGGGTTAGATTGGTTCTAGTGGTGCTCAGCTGAAGATATGTGTCAATATATGTCTTCTTCCAGATTCAACCTATCATTCCAAAGCTACCCATGTCTGAGCAAAACTCTGAGTCTGCACCTACCCTTTTGATTACAGGAGATCAAGTATAGCCTTTAAACTATGTTTACTTTATTCAGTTGCTTAATAAACGTGTATTAAATTGTGACCAATATACTGTTTTGATTCTATTAACTAGCAATATCTTTAATGGATTTTTATTTAAGTTCAGTGAATGTGTGAATATGACATGCCTATCAATTATTGATATAATTCGGGTATATTTTGTGTTCTCACTGATTTCATATTGATTTGAGGTTCTGGTGTATGAAGGTATGATCCGTGAAAAGCCATCTAACAAGGAAGAAGAATGCCAATATCTTAGAGGTTTGCTCTTCTAATCTATATACAGATCCTTTTCTATAATTTTTTTTGTCTGATCCGATGATCTTACCTTTAGATTTTTTGGTAACATGGCAGATTATTCTGGTCGTAGTGCTGCTACAGTGAGCTCTGTTCTTGTGACGAACCGTAAGACATGGCTCAGCAAAGGGGAATCGGATAGAGTAGAGGTACATTTTTTATGTTCATACTATTCTTCTTTCATGTAGTGGAAGGTTTTCTTGCCCCCAGTTATAGAAGAGTTAACAATATAACAACACTGGGGTTTTAGTTCTCTACTTATCATTGCCAATTGTGTGCAAAATCTCACATCTTTTTAATGAATTTGGCATGATGTATGCAGATCTTATTCCATGAGATTCCAGAAGAAGCCATTGACAAATTGGTGAGAATGTATATCTATATATATCCACAAATCTGCTATATAATATATTCCTATCTTTGTGGAATCTGTTGTTTATATGGGTTCAGATCGAGGAAGGTATCACTCTCAATGTGGTTGGTGGATTGCTAATCGAACACCCTCTCGTCGAATTTTCTTTTTTTATCTTTGAATTTGTATCCTTTGTAAGGAATAAGGTTCGCCAACATGGAAACGTGCAGATTTGTGAAACTCTTCCTCTTTGATGCTCATTATTGCTCAAGGTTTGTGTAAAGTTTTACAATTTGAACTTATTCTTACCATCTCCTATGTTTTATCTCTTTAGCTGGTACCTTTTGGGTATTTTTACTATTTTTTTGTATAATTATCTAAAATATGTTCATTATCATTTGCAGGATGTCAAATATCAAGAATGATTTATCTTATGAAGGTGGATTTGGATCTATGAAATAGTGTTGAAATTCATTTACAGGAAGACAATCAATCAATTAGGACTATGAAATTAAGTGAACCATTATATTGTGTGTTGGATGTCAAAATATTGATGTATGATATTTGGATTATTATTAACTTTTAGATTATCAATGTGTGTTGTACATTGTTGAAATTTCATATTATTAATGCTGATGTATACAGGAAAGTGAAATAGTATTGTGTAAAAATCTGTTTTTTGGATACGAGTATACAGCCCAGATATTGAATAAGGGAGGTGATCTGGACTAAAAAGCCTTCCTTATCTGTGCACTATTTTAACTATAGAACCCCGATTTGTGTGAAAGTGGTATGGGCTAAACAATCTCTGTCAGTGTACTCTCTTACAACTATAGAGCCCGGGCGAGTGTGAAAGTTTCTCCGGGCTCTATACCTTTTACCCAAAAGACCTAACGCCCGGACCGTTTTTGTGTATATCCGGGCTCTATCCCTTATACGCCCGGGCTAAAAAGGCATATTTCTAGTAGAGCTAGTTGCATAGCGGCTCGCCATTGTGGTTCAACCAAGGCATGTTTAATGGTTCGTGGTTTGGTAGGAGCGGCAGCTGCATAGAGCAGGTTGAGCTTGGAAACTGGTTCGCGTATGTTGTTTCGGAAGAGGGTCACAACGCTTGATGGTTGGTTTTGGGCTTGTGAGGTGCGAATTGGGCCAGTGGGATTTATTTGTTTTGTGGTGTTGGGTTGTGGTATGGATTGGTGTATGGAGGGAGCCGGTCCACTTGATTGATTTGGTGAAGTGGCAGATTTGTTTGATGAATTTGTGGGAGATGATATTTGGGCCATGGCCAGTAGAATTGGTGGAAGGGCTGGTTCGGTTGCAATCTGTTGCTTCTTATTTGAAGGAGCGATCAACTGAAGACGAAGCGGGCTACATTTTCTGGACACCAAATCTTGTGAGGGTGGACTGGATTCCTGAATCTGAAATGGAAAAACCTCCTCGTCAAATCGAACATGCCTGGATATGTAGAGTTGGTGGATGGGCTGGGCCGGCTGCAATCTGTTGCTACTTATTTGGAGGAGCGATCAACTGAAGACGGCGCGAGCCGGATTTTCTGGACACCGAATCTTGTGAGGGTGGACTGGATTCCTGAATCTGAAATGGAAAGACCTCCTCATCAAATCGAACATGCGTGGATATGTAAATGCGACCAGATGATGAATCGAGACAGTGATATCCGTGTTGATCTGTAGTATAACCTACAAAAACGCAAGCAATGGACCTCGAAGATAATTTATTGTTAGCATATGGTTTTAACCAAGGATAGCACAAACAACAGAAACTCTTAAGCTTATGATATTCTGGGGTCTTTTGAGGATCTTGGAATAAGGTGATTGGAATTTTAGAACTGGTGTTCGTAACAGGTTTAAAATATATGTTGTTGTAGTCATGGCATATGGTCATTACTTGATGGGGACCTGGGCATGGGCCATAAGGGATAAGCCGATTTCTGCAATATGTCGATTGGCAGCGTTAAACAATTCCATTGTGCTCGGGGGTATGGGGTGGGGTCGTATGATGATTGATGTCATGTTCACCAAGGTAGTTGCGTAGGACCAAAAATTCTCCACCATTATATGTGTATAAGATTTTGATGTGGCTGCCAAAAGAATCTCAACAAGATTTTTGAATTTTGGAAATAATAATTGAACATTGGATTTTCTTTTCATTTGATATAACCATATATAGCGAGTAAAATGATCAACAAACATACAATAGTATTTGAGACCATCAGAAGACAATACTGGATACGTCCAAATGTCTGGGGAAAAAAATTCCAAAGGATAGTGGGATACAAGAGTTATTTCATGGAAAGGTAATTTGTGACTCTTGCTTATTTGGCAGGAATGACACTTATATTGCAAATATTTGACACTGCCTAAAGAGAATTGTTTTTTGCATGAATTGATAAATTGAAGTAGAACGATGGCCTAGTGTATGATACCAGGACTCCAATTTATTGAGGTGGATGTGGTTGACAGCTGGAGAGTTGTTGGGCCAAACATAGATACCATTGATGCATGGGCCTCTAACTTTGGTCTGATGTGTTTGAAGGTCCTTCATATCAAAAGAATCGGGATAAAAGGTAAGTGATGTTTTTGTTTGTCTGGTTAACTTAGAAACAAATAACACATTATTCTTCATATTTGGAACAAAAAAGTCATTAGGCAGGGATATATCATTAAGCTTAAGAGTACAGGAATGAGAGATGTGCAAACCAGAACCATCACCGACATAGAGCGAGTCCGGGTCGTTGTACGGGTGATAAATAGCCAGGTTGTCGAGGTCCGTTGCGACATGATGTGTAGCACCCGAATCGACCAAAAAATCAAAACCATGAGCACCAGATGTCATGTTGTTGACCTGTGGTGGACGGTTGTTCCGCGGTGGCGGCGTTTGCAGTTTCACTATGGGGTTCTGTTTCGGAAAACCGGGCATTGGGGCATGAGGTGGCCAACAATGCGACACCAATGCATTTGCCGAGGTAGGTGTTCTTCTGCCCTGAACATCTGTCATTGCGAAGCACTGTTGATGAATTCCAGCCGGAATTGTTATTTTGGAAGTTGTTGGGCTGAGTGCTTTTGGTTTGGGCCCAATTGTTGGAAAGTGGAGCACGTGGCTTCGGTTGGTATTGCATTGTGAGAGCACTAGCTGGGCCTTGAATTCTTTGGGCTGCTTTAATTTTTACTTCTCTGTTTAACATTTTTTTATGTAGCTCATCAAAAGATATAGGTAGGTCATGGGCGTTCACGTCGTCAATAACTGGGTGGAACGAGTCATCTAGACCCTGCAAGACCTGGTCGGTTACATATTCTTCCGTATAGGCGCACCAATCGAGGCCAAAAGGTCCACCACAGATTTAACCTGGTTCATCTAATCCATTATTGAAGACGATCCTTAAGAGAATAGATCGTAGGCGGTCTTTGAGTTGCTTCTTATGACCGTGAGAGGCCCTGGCGAAGGTTCGTTTTAGAACGGCTCATAGTTCGGCAGAAGTGGTGGTTTGTGTGATTAGGGACGCAACGGATTCGGACAAGGTTGGAAAAATTGCACCATAGACTAGGCGGTCCTGCCTCTTCCATGTGAGATATGAGGGGTTCGGGATGTTTTGTGGTGGTGTCGTGGTAGACGGTATGGTTTGTGGTGGTGCTGAATAGGTACCGTCAGGCTATTTGAAGAGGTCAAAACCTTTGAGAATGACTTTGACTTGACGCTCCCAGTTAATGTAGTTGGTGGTTGTAAGGTCGTTGATATTGGATAGGGATACAAAGAAGAAGGATTTATCTTGTTCATGTGGGTTGGGAATGGTACAGTTGGCTCGACAACCATGGTTGATCGATCAGCAGGGATGAGTTTAGGGTGATATGATCTTTTTGATTGATACCATATAAGTGAATAAAGTAATTGATAATCTTATTAAAGATATCTCAGGTACATTAATAGAGAGCAAAGGTAAGTAAACTCCTAAATATTCTCTAACTAAATTGATTAAGTAATTAATTCAAATAAATACAAAAGATAACAATCTTTACTCACTAATACCGGCTACACATGCATTGAAAAATCGTCACATGTAGGTCCCAATTATGAGTTTCAAGGAGTTGTAAAGGTTGGGCAAGCTTCATCTGGAGAGTCAATCTCCATTAATGTAGATGCGAGATTTAACCGGAAGTCGGAACCGTGTAAATCTGACATGGGAAATTGGGTCTTGTTCAATTCAGTTGGATAGACACTTGGTTAGGTTTTAGGGTTTTTTGGCCTGAAAAATTTAATTATTTGAAATTGGATTTGATTCTGATTAGATATTTTGATTCATTATGTAGTTTACATATTAAGTTAAAGGTGAAGAATGAGGGAGGTTTTAGTAGATACCCTGTTCGACGTCATCCAAGTTGGGCGAAGTACAATGTTTATAATGAATACATAAGTATATATCTGGGTCGTCGATTATCCCGATCGACGGTTCAGAAAATTATCCGCGAAAAAACTGGAAATGAGAAACGGTATCTATATGGATTTATCCTTTCTTGGTATAATGTTTGTCCTCCTGTCTGATTATAATATTTCGGATTGTGGATTGGTCATATTATATAAGGTTTGTTGCTTGAAAGGTATCTATATGGTTGTTTTCATAGTTTGATTATTAGTCTGTAATTAGGGGTAAGCATGAGTTGATCAGGACAATGTGCATCTTGAGAAGCTATTGTAATGAATGTAAACTGAACTTTTGATTACATCCTGAAGGGTTTTCGCAAAATTTATGGTCTTCAAACTTCAGTCAGTTTGAGAATAACGTATACAATTCATACTCTGGTGCAAGTCTAAAGAAAATTATTCTCTTTCCCCTTAGGTTATTTTCCTTCATCTGGTGTCCATTAATCCTCTTAAACATTTGTGATAGTATCATTATAATATTCCAAACTCAATACGTCACCATAATCCTTTGGTTATGGGAATTGTTTTGATTATCCATGATTTCTCGAACTTCCATCTTCATGGCAAGTATATATTATAGAATTTGGAAAGTCTAATAGCCAAATGTTTCTGTTATACTTCCAAAAAAGACATGGAAGTTATTAGTAATGGAAGATTATAGGCACGGGAAGATATATTCAACTATTTACAGATAAATTTTGTGGATGCAATTTGACCGTTTTGATTCGTTCAACGTTGTTGATGGATACTACTTACAAGAGCTGATCTTGACTCTATACCAGAAAGAGATGGAAGCTGAGCTGATCTTGACTCTCTACCAGAAAGAGATGGAAGCTAAGAGATGATATGTTAAGCATCATTCTTCATTATTGGTGTGTATCGTTTATAACTGGTTCTATATATATACATATATATAGAAGACGTTTCGGGTGCGGATTGATTTTCGGTGCGGACATGTGCACTTTTCAGCATATTATTCGTGCACTTCAAGTACATTATCAAGTGTACTACTGGTGCACTCTTTCAGTGCACTACTGGTGCACTTCTTGGTGTACTAAGGTGCACTCCCCAGTAGTGCACTGGTGCACTACTGGGTGTACTGAGGTGCACTACTCAGTGTACTAAGGTACACCCCCAATTGTGCTCTGGTGCACTCCTCGGTAGTACACTACCAGGTGCACTCTACGGTAGGACACTAGTGCACTTTGTAGTAGTGCACTGGTGCACTATCCAGTAATATACTGGTGCACTATAACAGTCCGCACCGAAAATCAGTCCGCTCCCGATCAACCATCTCTCTCTCTATATATATATATAGATTTAGGTTCTGGTAAAACACCTCCTTACGATAAAACATTAGTACTAATATATACCGTTGGATCGAAAATTAGTGAATGGCTAAGATTGTTCTTTATTATTAAAAATAAATAGCATTAATTTATAGATCTTGTTACTCCATCAATCCCGTTAGATTAGGGATTAGTTTTAAATCAAAAGATATTTGTTTCTCCAAATAATTAATCTTTCAAATCTATTTGCTGCATTGGTGATTTCTCCAAATAATTTATTGTTGCCGATTTTGTTGAACTTCCCAATTTATTTGCTGCATTGGTGGCCTTATTTCTAATTATTTTTTCAATCCCAATCTCAGCGTCATATCTCGTTGTCTGCCTAGAAGATCGACACACACTCGTCGTCTCTTCTTACCAATTTCGTTTCATCCATCCTGGTGTTTCATAAATTTGTCCATCCCACCTAAAAGGCAGACGAACACTCGCTACTGCCTCTCAGCGATCTCTCTTCGTCCCATTCCGGTGTCTCTTAGTCCTCTCACCGATCTCTCTTCGTCTATCCCAGTATCTCGGCCTCCATCCCCATATCTCACATCTGCTCCGGTTGAAGAAGAAATTTTTTTCTAATTTTGTGTCTTACTTTTTGTTTTTGTGTCTACATGAAAAATGAAAGGTCCATTGGATTGAAGAGGGATTAGTCTCTAGTTTTTTTTCTATAAAGTGCCTAGTGGTAGTGTACATTAGGGTTATTTACGGTTTCTTTAAGGTTTGTAGTTCAGTTTCTTTTTGTTCATATCCCGTATACTTATTGGAAAACATATGCCCTAATATTCATGAAAAACCATTCGTTTTTCAAATAACATTAAGTAGTATTAATAATTCGAACTGGATTTAACTCGAAAATAGAAAACTTCAATTCGAAATTGCTAATTGAATCACGAATATATGGTTACAATTTTACTATTCCAAAAAGATTACCTCGAAAATAGAAACTTCAATTTCAAACATGTGTTAATAATTCCGGAAAACTCCTAACTGAATCAAGAATATAGGAGTACAATTACATACTATTCGAGTTAGGGTTAACTCGAAAACAGAAACTATGATATTGAATATGTGTTAATAATTTCTGAAAATTTATAAATGAAACACGAATATAAGGATATAACCATATTATTCGAATTATGATTAATAATAACTAGGGTTAACTCGAAAACGGAAACTACAATGTGAATATGAGTCAATAATTTCCGAAAACTGCTAATTGAATCACGAATATGTTGTTACAACTCTACTATTGAATTTGGGATAACTCGAAAACAACATATACAATTACAACTATGTCCTAACAATTCATGAAAACTGCAATATACCCGAAAAATGCCCTTTATGGATATTGAAAAAATTGTAAGACTTCGAACTCGAAAACTTTTTGAAGGTGAAACAACAAAAGGTGTTAATGGCGCCTCATGATTATTATGATAAAGAGGAGAAGGCGATTTTTTTATCCTAGTATTATTATTTCTATCTTTAATTTTCCTTACCTAAAAAATCTCTCTTAATTGATTTTTTTCTTAAAATCAGTCAAATTTTCCTTAATTTCAGCCCATCCATTTGCTTTAATCTAACGGTCTAGATTAGTACTACTGTTTTACCGTAAAAACCGTTTTACCGGAACCCACCTCTCTCTCTATATATAAAGCAGGATAGGAAGTATGTATCATTTATAATCGATTCAATATATATACATATGTATATAGAGAGAGAGAGGTGGGTTCCGGTAAAACGTTTTTTTTGTGGTAAAACGATAGTACTAATCTGTACCATTAGATTCAACAGAATGGATGTGCTGGATTTGATTGGAAAAATTAGATTGATTAAAATAAAGGAGAGAATCTAGGGATGGAAAAAAGATGGAAAAAAAAACTGTGTTTATTGGTTACGATTTTATCTTCTTAAAAACAATCTCCTCAGAGTTATTAAAAATATTTTCTGCTTCACCATTTAATAAATTATTCGTTCAGGGATTACGATTTTTTCAAGATCTATAAAGGTGCGTTTTTCAGTTATCGTACAGTTTTTGGAATTTGTTGTATATTTCTCGCGTTTCAATACCTATTTTTCCTAGATTGCCTGTCAAACTTTCTCGTTCTTTTTTTTGCGATTTCTGTGTTACGAATAACGCAATTTCACTGTTTGCAAATTCTCTTTCGCAAATTTAAGTAATGATTTTCGAGATTTGAGTACTGATTTTTGGTTGTGTTTTTCCCAGACGTTTTTCCCCATAAGAGTCTCATTCTTCCTTTGCATATCTGGGTTCTTTTAAATGAAGACGACAACGAAGAGGAAGTGTCTATAAAGTTTATAAATTTTATATTGAAGGTCATAAATTTTCTCTCATGATTCCGCAATTATCCTTTCCTTAAACGAAGATGACAACAAAGAGCAAGTGTTTTCTATCGTAAGTTCATGAGTTTTCTCTATACTTTCACTTCCCAACTTTAAAACTTATGAGCTATTACAAGTATATAAGATTTTTTTTGAGTTTTATATTTTAGGTTCATGAATTTATATGGAAGGTTCAAGAATTGGGACTGCATTCTATCGCACTCTAATCCCACTCATTAGCGGTCACTTCTGGGCAACGTTCTCTTGATCTACCACTTAACTACTTTGTGCAATTTTCAGTGATGTAAAGCTTTAGTGTCTTCTTTTAATTACTTTGTGTTTGATTGCTGCTAGCCTTGGGTCTTTAACTTAAATGAAGTTGAACAATATGGTCGCTGTATTTTATGCACATCACGAGTTCATCTAGATTTATAATTTTTCATAATAGAATTTTAGGTTATAGTTCATGCATTTTATATTTTTAGTTTTTGAATTTACATTGCAGATTTCATTTAAGGTCATTGTTTTTTTAAAATTAGGATTCTTAAGTTTTTTCATTTAAGTCCATGATTTTTCAAAATAATTTTATTCTTTTCTTTCAAATTTATGAATATTTTCTTGCAAGTTTAAATCCTTTTTTGAAAATTTATTAGTTTTAGATAATAGGTTCATAAATTTTTATTGTGAGTTAATGAAGTTATATTACGGGTTCAATAAGTTTTTTAATTTAAATAAATGTTTTTTTATATATAATTTTATGATTTTTTCTAGTAGTTTGTGAGGTTTTTTATTTCTAATTTATGAATATTTTCTAGCAAGTTTAAGAACCATTTTTGAATGGTTCATTAAATTTTATATTATAGGTACATGAATTTTATATCATGATTTTATATTGCGGGATTCATAAGTTTTTCCATTCAATTCTATTGTTTTTTATTTATTTTTCTAGTAGTTCATTATTTTTTATTTCCAATTTATTAATATTTTCTTCCAACATTAAGAGATCTTTTTAAAGGCTGATGAGCTTTGTATTATATGTTCACAAAAATTTAATATTGCAGGTTCATAAATTTTATATTGTATGTTCTAATTTTATATTGAAAGTTCGTAAATTTTTTTTCCATAAAATTCAAATGAATTTTGCGTCTTTTTTATCATGAATTTTCTTTTGGATATCTATTAAAAAAGTTTAGGTTTATGAGTTTTTTTCACATGGATATGCTCACCTATTTACAAATTTATAATTTTTATTATGGGTCATGAGTTCTATGTTTTAGGTACATAAGTTATATCGAAGGTTCATAAATATTTTTGAAAGTTCATTAATTGTTTCACAAAATTCTGCTAGAGGTTCATGTGTTTTCCGACTCATAAATTTCCCTTTGGATGTCTATGATATTTTTTCTAATTCTTGAATTTTCTAAATAAGAACATGAGTTTTTCCTATTATCTCACTCACCTATTTAGAAGTTTATGAGTTTCTTAAGTCTATAAGATTTTTTTGTTGTTGATCACAAGTTTTTTATTTTAGGTTCATGAATCTATATTGAAAGTTCATAATTTTTTTATTGAAGGTTCATTAATTTCTTTCACAAAATTCGATTGAAAGTTTTGTCTTTTTAATGTTCATGAGAGGTTCATGTATTTTATATTGTAGGATCATGAATTTATATTGTTGGTCCATAATTTTATATTGTATGATCAAAATTTTATACTGCGGTGTTTTCATTTCAATCCATGGTTTTGTATATAAATTTTATCTTTTTTATATGAATTTATATTGGAGGTCCATGGTTTTTCTATATAATTTTGTGATATTTTCTTATAATTTATCGGTTTTTATTCTAATTATGAATATTTTCTGGCAAATTTAAAAGCCTTTTTGAAGCTTCATTATTTTTATATTATATGTGTATGATTCTATATTGAAGGTCCGTGAACTTCTTATGAAATTTCATTTAAGGTACATATCTTTTTAAGCTCGTGAAATTTTTTTTCCGATGTCCATTATATTTTATCAATTTTATGAATTTTCTATTGTAAGCGCGTTAGTTTTCTCTTTATAGGCACACTCACCTATTTATAAATAACGTTAAATACTGTCAAATTTATAAATGTTAAAAATAACCAACAAAAGAAGCGGTACAAGTTTTATGCAGAGAAGATAATCAATGACCAAAATTAAATGTCATAAGCTTCTATAGGTAGCTAATGTCTCCTAGAACATTATTAGCCAATCTAAATGAACCAAATTGGTAAAAATAACGAATGAAAGTATAGAATTAAAGAAAAATTAGCAATATACACCTGCAACACCAGTAGTTTTCAATCGGTTTGGGTTAGAAAAGTTACAACTACATCTAGATTTCCTATAGGAGATTCACGTGTTTCACCACTCTTATATGATCTTCACATTTTCCTATATAAGTTTTTCCTAAAGTAGAAGTGAAGGTTGTGAAAAGATTTTCTCAACAAAAAACTGCTGGTCTGCCCAATTGGCTGGGATCCCAGAGAAAAACTCCCTTTACGATAGTTAGCCACCATCTCCACCTCAGCCAGCAGAATTCAGCATCTTTATCCTCGTTTGCTTTAGATAATTATCCACCATCTGAACCTTAGCCTTACTTCTTTGAAGCATCTGATATCTCATATTCCTCTATGACAGGTTCGAAGATGATGCAAAAGAGGGTGAACGATTAGGGATCGAAGTTGAATGATCCAATTCAGTAGAAAAATATCATGGAGCATTTGTATTATTTCTTCCAACACCAGTAGAATCAACCCATCAACCTCTTTCATGAAGTGTTTTATCAAATTAAATCATAACCCATGATTCTCATGAAGTATTTCATCCACTTGTTATTGCCATGAAGATAAACTACAGAACAAAAGGTTCATTTCCTTGCCATACTATGAAAAATTATATATGTCATTTTTAGATTTGTTGAGGCACATAAATTGAGAAGGAGAAAACAAGATATTCAACACATAATAGTGTCAAATTACATGGGACCTTCTTCTAACACCGACAAGGGGGTCATGCACGTACGTGCGTATAAACGCAGTCCAGCCCAACATACAAGCTTAATGAGGTTCCATCCTAAAATCAATTGGCAATAGGAGGAGTAATCCATGGGTTTATATAGTGGACACTTTATCTTCCAACTTCCTATGTGGGATAGTAGGCATCTCATTCTCTTTATAGTCAACATCTCAACCAACTCGTGGGCCCAAGGCCGAATCCCGGTTTTGATATCATGTCAAATTATATTGGCCTTTTGTCCAACAGGGACAAGGGGGTCGTGCACGTATGCACGCATAAGCACAGCCCGACCCAATATACAAGCCCAATGCGGTTCCATCATAAAAACCAATTAGCAATAGGAGGAGTTATCTATGAGTTTATATAGTGGACACTTTATCTCCCAACTTCCAATGTGGGATACTATCTCAACAAATAGCACAAACAAGGGCAACCCATTCTGTACAGAAGAATGCTATTCAGGCTAATGAAGAGTATAAGGTATGAATTGCCCAATTAAACAGCTTCACTGTTCGGAGAGCTAAAATAGAGTGGATTAAACTTGGAGAGGAGACATCACCTATATTTTATAGGAATATTAGGCAATGAAGGGCTAGAAGCAACATCCTAACTCTTACTGATAGTTTGGGTAATTATTTGGACTGTGAGAAAGATATTGAAGGGGAAATTAACAACTTTTACAAGAATCTCTTTGGAACTAGAGGGCAGGATAACTTACAATTCAATTCTTGTCTTCCTGGTGTCAAAATTCGGAATAATGATTATGGTATGCTTTGTAGATTGATAGATTATGATGAGATTAGAGAGGCTCTTTTTGATATTGGCAATTTTAAGAGTCCAGTGCCTGATGGTTTTGGTAGTGCTTTCTTCACAAATTGTTGGAATACTGTCAAATTTGATGTTTGTGAAGCTATTAGGGAGTTTTTCAGGAATGGTAAGATTATGAGCAGCTAAATACTACCTTTATTAGCATAATACCTAGAGCATGTTGCAATTCCATTTTGAAAACCATTACTAAGATCCTTGGGAATAGAATCAAACATATACTTGCAGACATTATAGATGTGAATCAAGGGGCTTTTATTGCAGGGAGATTGATCTCTCATAGCATTCTAGTTGCAAAAGAAATGGTGAAAGTCTATGATAGTAAGATTATTTCTCCTAGATGTTGCATTCAAATAGATCTTCAAAAACCTTATGATTGTGGCTTATGGAGCTATTTGGAGAGTGCACTCAGATACTTTAATTTCCCTGCTTAACTTATCTAGTGGATTATGGAAACAGTTACTACTCCTAGTTTTTCTGTTAGTTATCATGAAGGGCTTCTTTCAAGGACAACGTGGCCTCAGACAAGGTGATCCCCTATCCCCCTTCTTGTTTGTTATTATCATGGAAACTCTGTCTACACATCTTAATAATATTAGTAAGGATAATGGGTTCTTCTTTTATTCTAAGTGCAAGCAAATAGGCTTAGTGAGTATGACTTTTGCAGAATACTTTGTAATCCTAAAATTTCTACTCTTAGGTTGATTAAAAAGTGCCTTGATGATTTTGGTGATGCCTCTGGTCTACTAGCAAATTCAGGGAAAACTAAAGTCTTCTATGTAGGAATTTCTAAGAATGATCAGAAGAATTGTGATGATATTTTAGGTTTTAAGCATAATATTTTCCCCATTAGATACTTAGGGGTTCCTCTTCACTCTAAAGCTCTTAAGCTAAGAGACTATAACCCTCTTTTCAGTAAGTTCACTAACATGATTATCCGCTGGAGTGTGAGGAGGATTTCATATGTTGGAAGAGTTGAGATCATTAAGGCTGTTTTGGAGGGTGTGATGAATTTTTGGATGAAAGTACTTAGTTTTCCTAAGAAAGTGATTAGGAAAATTGAAGCTCTTTGTAGATCTTTTCTCTGGTCTAGCAAAGAAGAGAGTAAAAGATGCTTGGTTGCTTGGAGAAGCATTTGTTAGCCTAATGATGAAGGGGGATTAAATTTCAAAGAGTTACTCTCTTGGTATAAAACCCTCTTATTCAAGGCTTTTTAGGATGTTTATACTGAGAAGAGGAACCTTTGGACTATTTGGGTGAAACATAACATGATGAAAGGGCAAAATTTTTGGGAGGCTCAGATACATAGTAACTCTACCATGGAATGGAAGCAAATGATCCAGGTCAGAGATAAAATTTCTCAAGGTACTAGAAATGACCTTCTTTGGTTGGTTAGAGTAATGGTAAAATGAATAGCATGATCTTGTATGACAGATTAAGGCAGATAGGTGCTACTTGTAACTGGGATGCTATTGTGTGGAATAAGTGTGTCCCTAAGAAGTGGGGATTTATCTGTTGGTCGGCCTCATTAAATAGACTTCCTACTGCTAAAAAGTTGCAGAAATGGGGTATTATATAGAATGCTACATGTGTGTTGTGTCATGACAAGGATGAAATATATGAGCATCTATGGGGAGAATGGAAAGCTGTTCAAGAGGTCTTCACTTCAGTTTTACAATGGCAAAGGATTGGGATCAGGAAAACCAGTCTGCTAAACTGGTGGGAGTGGTTTAGATAGGATACTAGGCAAAATAACAACATCTTTTATTATAAACTGATGGTTGTTACTCGTGTAATCTACCATATTTGGCAGATGAGAAATAAATGATCTTTGAAGTTGTTGTTGTCAACACTGATCAGTGTGCCAAGAGTATCATTGAGAGCTGCAAATTCAGAACTGTTCATGAAACGAAATATATGATTAGAAGGAACTTAGCTATGTGGAGGATAAGTCTTGTTTAGTTTTTCCTTTCACTTAATTGTCCTTTAACCTTTGTACTTGACTTTTGCACTTGTACTTGGAGTTTATTTTCGTGAAATGCAATAATTTACCCTTTGACGAAAAAAAGGACAATCCGTTCATTGAATATAAGAAGATGACAAAGAGCTTCTTGTTCATTCATCACCAAGCTTAACAAAACTACTACCAACCATTTTTCTTGTCAATTTCAGGTCACATATACTCAAATTCCAGCTCTTTTGTGCAATAAGGGAAGAACGTTAATATGCTGGCTTAGGAATTGCAGCTAAAATACCAAATAAAGGTTCTAAGTTAATCCAAGAATTAGATACTCAAAAGTCATGAACGAGTCCAAATTTCAACTTTTATATGGAAGAATTTCAAGCCTGATCTACAGAAAAGATGGCACAAGACAAAGGTTTACTGAAGATAACACTCCCTCTACTCATAGTCACTGAACATCTCGCTACTTGAATGAGTGAATACGAAGCCAGTATCCCATTAACCAAAACAAAAAACCAACAATTTCAACAAATCATTACAAACACTTAAAATTAGGGAAGTGAAAAAAGAAGGATTTCTCTTACACAAAATATTTCATGACTTTATACATGGACTTCTCTTGTACGGAGAAGATCTCACGCATTTCCAAATCCGTGCCGATAGTGAGAGCTGCGAGCGCAAAAGATCTGCAAAGTGTAACACTCAAGAGTAACTCAACAAGCTTGAGCCTTTTCTCAAGAACAATTGGGTTTCTTGGACAACCATGGTTCACTGGTATATTCCAAGGGCATACTGCGACATCCATGTTTATTATCAAACCATTGGTATCACTCATCTTTTCTATTCATGCAGAAAGGATTTTCAGTCTGAATAGTCATGCTGCAAGAATTTGTTGCCCTGCAAGAAAGGATTTTCAGTCTGAAAAGTCACACTGCAAGAATTTCTTCCCCTACAAGAATAGACATTGGTGTTTATTATAAAACCACTAGTATTACTCATCCAAATTTGGAATTCATGGTAAGAAACATCATCTTTATAAAAGCAAATTCTTACAGGGCAATAAGTCTTGAGAAATATAACCGGTTAAAGCTACTTCTATGTTTCGAATAGTCACGCATAGACTTGACTTCCCTGAAAGAGATTCTACCCAACCTAAAATAAATTTCTTTTATAAAAAAAGAACCCTCTGGTATATCCTGTCAAGATTAAACACCACAAAGATCATTAAACACATAGATTTTTCATTATCAAAACAAGAGAAATAGTTAAGCTCTATCTTAGATACAACACCATGCTTATAGACACGTCTTAGACATGCATATCACACATCCTTGCACTTAAAATTTTTCTCTTTCCAAGTGGAATATAATACAACTCAACTCTCAGTAATCCTCATGTAGAAAGTCCAAGTACAAAAAAACACTCATATAGAAAAATAACACCCCGTAAGCTCGTCCATCGCCAAGCCAACCTATACATCAAACTCTAATCTCACCGTAGAATGCTCTCAATCCTTATAAATTAATCACTCATAATCATGTAACCATGTATCCCAAGTGACCATAACCAATAAAATCAACGAACATCCTAATCTCCTATAAAACAAAGACCAAAGATAATGATCCAAAAATCAAAATAAAAAACCTAACTCCAACCTTGACATCTCCTCTTCAATATCATAATGACCTACTTCTCTAAATAATGGTCATCCCACACAACACATCTCAACCACCAATTCCAAGAGAAAATATCCGCATAGAACAACCATAACAATATGCATCAAACACCGAAAAAGAAGTCTAATCCTAGTATCTACCAATACCATTACCAAAACTATGTCTCTGAATCTCCCAAAAGAAAAATAATGATCAAAATACCTCATATGAAATGCAAAGTAAGCCCAAAATACTCTAGCGAAAAGATTCAAATCATGTAAGCTCAATGTGAGGTAAAAATAAAAATAAAATCGACTCCTTATAACTCATCGTGAAACCTACCCGAAACACTCCTATATTTCAACACTTATGTCTACGACCCAAAATATAGAAAATAGCCATCCTAAACACTCAAATTCTTTTCACTCCAATTCTTGCTTAAACGTCCTCTCGAGTGTTCTCTTAATACTCTCATAAAAGGTCTCACATACCTCACAACTCTCAAGAATGTCTTTTTGCTAGGCCTAATGTTAGCAAGATTACCTTCTTATTGCCTGAGCGCCCCGAAAGGTTTTCACTCATCCCATGATTTCATATTGGCTGCTCTTCTCATTTATGCCTCTTTTGTTTTTTTAAATCTTGTATTTCATTTTTTTGTATTTTTTAGATTTATAGGGAATATATACAAGTAACAAATATAAATCTACCTCCCCACACTGAAACTAAGCATTGTCCTCAAGGCTAATATCGGACATAAATAAGTACAAGGGATAGAAGAATATCACTACTACTGTGGTGGTGGTGGTGGTGGTGGTGGTGGTGGTGGATAATCTAGGTACTAGTACCTAGCAAAAGAATCCCAGTTTTGCATCATCTGCTACATTTGCTCATCCTGGTGGGTCCAATAGGTGTCATGCACAGCCCAACGAGCATCTTGCGTAGCCCAGCGAATATCTTGAGCATCCCAACGTGTGTCCTGGATCGCCGAATAGTCAGTGAAGCACTGATCCAGGCCATGTACTCTCTTATAGGCGAAATGGCCATAGTCTTTATGCGCTACTGCTGGTGGTGGTGGCGGTGGAGGCTAATAGCTGCCTGTCAAATGACTGAGGTCCCACTCTACATAGTTCTCGTCTGGATACGGTAGAGGTTTGGGCCTAGGGAGCATAAACGAATGCAAGTTCCCAACACTAAAAAGGTAAGAGTGGACCTCCCGGTCTCTGACCTGCTGATGCACAATGTTTGTCTGGAGCATATGGAAATCCCTCATTTGGGCAGCGTTGAACTGAGCCTCATAACAAACCGGCTCTTCATTTAGGTGACTAAGCCGTAGAAAATCCCCAATCAAAGTAATCATACCACCAATGCAAATACGTCGAGGTGACGCACTTTAGAACTTCAAGAAGCTCCTCAAAACATGCCTACACAATCCAGAGCCACGGTATCGTTCCGCGTAAACGTCCACATCAGCTTCAGGTCAGGAATGGTGATCTTGTTCACCTCCGGCTGGCCAAGGAATGCCAAATGAATCACGTTATTGGTGATACGAAGTCATGGGTGCGACCACGAATAATTGTAGTTCGTTATTTGGAAGTCGTAGCGCACACCCGTTGACCGGAGCCAAAAGTCAAAATGCCCATTTTTGTCAGTCGCTAAAGGAGGAGGCTTCTTGTTCACACCTAAAATACCACGCAGCTGCTCAACCTCAAAGTTGCGCCTTTTGTCCATCCAAGTTGAACTTGATTGTTCTGGCGCTTTCATTGAAATGAAGAGTCGATAAGAACTCTTGCATCCAACTCACATATGTGAGGTTGCTCTTTCCGTAGAATTTGCCTGACCCGGTGTGATCAAACATTTCCCTTAGACAGTGTTCGATCCCCAACTCTCGACAAAAGAACATGTCAAAGAACATTGTGCTCATTATGTCTCGTTTGAACACATTGTTGATGATCTACGACGTCTCAGCTCACCTAGGCTTTTTCTTGGCGGGTCCGTGGCTTGGACCAGCCCCGTATGACAAAGTTCGGTTCACGGCAAGATCAGCGGCGGGCACAGGATAAATTTCAGCGGGCACCGATGAAGACTCTGTAGGATTTCGAATGAGCGAAGGTCGGCGAGCGTTGAAGACGGTAGGCGGGCGCCGATGGTGTGCTTGTGAAGTCAGTAATTAACTTGCGTGACCGCGGATGGAAGCTTACGGATGACAGTAGGCGGGCGCCGATGAATGAGCGAAAAATTCAGCAAAAACGAAACCTCCGTTCGGGTAGCAAACGACCTCTAAATAAGCCAAATCAACCTTTAAAAGGTAGATATAGGTAAGACAAAGCTATTGGCACGTTTTGGGGCTTGGGTTTTGGTCTTATTTTATGAAATTTGGTTTCGCAAATGCGGTCATCAGACGTAGATGGTGATAGGCGGACGCCGGTTAAGGGTTTGCAGAAATCTCTTTTTGGAGCTCGTGAAAGTGGAATGGGAAAGTGTTTTTGGCTTTTGTGGTTTAATTCAGGGGATAGAAGGGGTATATATTGAGGTGAATTGGAAGGAAAGAGAAAAAATGGGTTTTAGTGTGGTAAGGGTTTAGGAAATTTGGTGGGGTTAGGAAGAGGAAGAAGAGGTTAGGGGAATTTTGGTGAATTTTGTGTCTCGACTTTGCTTTCCGGGAATCCTCACCAAAAACGCACAAACTCATCAACTCTTTCTTTTCACACAACTCTCTTTTTTTTATTCGATCTCATCGACCATCTTACACTAAAATCACTTCCTCACTCGCTTTCTTTTTCACGTTCAAAGACTTTTCTCTCGTTTCTTACCTCCATCCCATAATATATATATTTCTATTTTTCTTTCCGCTCAATTCTTTTGCACTCTATTTTTTTAATCACTCATGTTTTTCACAATCATATTTTCCTCACAAAACCTTGCTTTTGTTTGACTTTGAAAAAGTTCAAAAGACAAAACGAATTTTACAATATAGCTCAAAATTTTGTGTAGTGGAAAATGACTCATAACTCAATTTAACCTATGAAATCAAAAATGCAAACTAATTTATAAAAAAAAGATAAAATACCTTAGCTCGGGTTGCCTCCCGAGAAGCACCTTGTATAGTGTCATGGCTCGACTCCTATGTAGCTCAACTCACAAAAGTGTTGTCCACACCTTTGGGAACTTTCACTCGCCAAATTTGAAGACTCTTTGAATTCGTAGCTTTGTGAGTATGCCCTTGTTGGCGTCGCTTACTATGTATGTTCCCCTTAGATCCGGACTTCTTCTCGGCTTCCCCACACTTACCTTGTTGCGGGGTCCTACTAGTGTTGTGCTCAGCCTACACAAGTGAATCAATAATTCGGGGACTAGGTCCTCCGGGCTAGTCAGTCCGGTATCCGAGTCCGACACAACTAATTCCACTCCCTTAAGGGAATGAACCAATGGGTTATCAATAGTCGTACCATCCATTGCAAATGTAACGGTCTTTCTACAGACTCCCAAAGTAGGTTTTCCTACTTGCACATCTATAACCACACTCGCGATTTTCATAGACGGTCACTCTAGAATGACAGGCATCGCCTTAGATTTGTACTCCATTCCCATAACAAAAATTTGTAGAAAAAGTAAACTCACTCACACGGACCCATACGTTATCCAATTTACCTAATGGGAGTAAGTTTGGTCTCATCGGTCAATTGAATAGCTACTTTAGTGTATTACGTTTGACCTAGACCTAGATCATAATATAAATAGGAAGGAAGTACATTAATGGACGCACCGATATCAAGTAAAGCACGGTAAATATCCATTTTTCCAATGTTGATTGGAGTCGTGAACAACTTGGGGTGGGTCTTCCTCCTTGGCGGGCATGTGGTCCGCATTCTTCTTCCTCCATTTCAGAGCCTTTTGCTCCTTCTTCTTGTTGATCGTGATCTCATCTAGAATACGTGCATCGAACGTGATTTTCATCATTTTTGCGTAGAGAGGGGAACCTTCCTCGATGTCGTTAAACGCCTCAATCAAACTCCTCCTCGTCTCGTAGATTTCCAACTCATTGAGAGTTGATGACAACTCCTCCTCATATGACGTCTCATCTCCATGGGACTCCTTCTTGTCTTCACAATTAATTACCGCAATGCATCATACGACATATGAATCTACTTCCTCATCGTTGTTTGAATACATCAAGTGGCTTGTGATGGTTGTTCGGATGTGAAGAACCGCTATCCTTGGATTTTCTAGCTATAATGATTGGTCGACAAGGACCTACGAGGCGTGGAAGTGGTTCATGGTGAATATCTTCACTCTCGAAAGCAAGATGACAACGAACATTAGGTGACTTCTCATTGCTGAAGTTGGATTCTATAAGCTCATAACCATCGGCGTGGGGTCTTACACCTAGAATACACCCACGATCATTGGAATCTAGCTCAAGCTTTTCTCCCGGTTCTCTCCTGATGTAGCTCTGGTCCTTATACTCATACCCAAAACCTTTCTGCATCAACTCAATGTATATCCGGAGTTTGCGAGCTTCTTTGTGAATGCGAGACTCACCATTCTGGAGTTGCTCTTCCTCCTTTTGTTTAGCCTCGTATGTCTCTCTATAAGATGCGACGTTTTCTCTAAGTTTTTGAGGTTTTTGCGCATCTCATGAAGTTCTTGACTTAGAGTAGTGGGGCTATCATCATCCTCCTTTAAGTCTCAGAGAGCAATGCCGAAAGGATCTTTATCTATACTATAAACTTTCTTAGTTGGGAACCGACGACTCCATTACGTCCGGCCCGTACTTAATTAAGGTGTAGAAGCTTCATTTTCCTCAGCAAGAAATTAGCAGGCACCGATGAATTGTTGGCGGGCGCCGACGAGATTTCTTTTTTCCTCAAAGCTTAGTTCAAAATGGCCTCCTCTGATCGGTGGGCGCCGATAGTCTGTCAGCGGCCGCGGATGGCCTCTCTGTTTTATTTGCCAAATTTTGTGAAATGTGTAATCTATGCTCAACATGCGCGTATATCCTTGTCGTAGCCGCCGATGAGCTCTTTGTCAGGCCTGAGCATTGATGGGCCCCAATAACCTGTCGGCGGGCGCCGATGACCTCTCTGTCCAAATTTTCCTCTTCTTAAATGAGCTCGTCAAGACTTGGCATCTCGTCTTTCTCCTCAACATACTTCTCCTCCTCATCAAGATCATCACCATACAAATCTATAACACTCATATTGCAAATTTCGGGGTTTTTCTCCATTTTGGGATGGAAGAGGCCCTGAAACTTGTTGCAATTTCCCTATAGTGTCGGTGATATGACTTACTTGCTGTTGTAATGTGCTCACCGAGTCATTTATCTTGGTGAAGGCAATTTTGACTTGTTTGAGCTCACCTTGCAGATCGGTGTTGCTCGCAGCTTGCATACAAATGATCTCATCATAACATTGATGGTTTTGACGGGGGGGGGGTGGGATTTATTGGTACTATTCCACCTAAAATTAGGATGGTTCTTCCATGGTTGGTTGCTTAGGCCTTGGCATGCCATGTTGAAAGCCAACCACATTCACTTCCTCTTGGAAAGACGGACACGCGTCCGTTGGATTTAGATCATCACCGCATGCTTCACATGCCGTTGCTTGGTGATTTGTGTCCCGAAGCTTAAGTCTCATGATTTCCTCTTTGAGTAGCGCCACTTTGTCGGAATTGTCTTGAGTAGAGCTGGACACGTTTCTTCTTCTTGTCCCATTGTATTGCCTAGAATCATCCGCTAGTTTAGCGAATATTTTCATGGTCTCTGAATGTGTTAGGTTGAGGATATTCCCTTGACATAATGCGTTCATCATACGCCGGTCATCCTCGCAAAGACCGTTGTGCAAGTATAAGACCAAGTCGTGGTCTTGATATCCATGGTAGGGGCATGTTTTGATCAACTTCTTGAATCTCTCCAAGTAGTAAAGTGATTCATTGCACTCTTGCTCTATGTTGCAAATTTGTTTCTTAGAACATTGGATTTGATCGTAGAGAAGTATTTTGCTAGAAACAACTTCTTCATATCCACCCAATTTGTAGCAGTACCCGGTACAAGGGTGTGATACCAATCCTTCGCAGCGTCCTTCAAGGAGAAGGGGAAGTATCTCATTTTCATATGCTCATCGCCCACATCCGATGATCGTATGTTGACACACACCTCCACAAATTCCTCGTCCACATCCAGGGCCGGCCCAGGAGCAAGGGTGACCTGGGCGACGGCCAAGGGCCAAGCTTTGTAGGGGCCCATTGATTATAGATATAGTAGTAGTATATGTATAGTTATCAACCCAGTTATGCATGAAAGACATTCCAGTCCAGTGGTATTGGTACTCGACTCTTTTCCACATTATATTTTGGATCCCAGGTTCGAATTCATCTAACAATGATAATGTCATTATTTTTTCTTTGTTTTCTTTATTTTATTTATATATCTATTTTTCTAACCTATTTTCAAAAGATTGTATATTTTTTATTTGAATAGAGATCTATATTTTTATGGATTAATCCTTCCATTTTAAAATTTAGATTGCTAAGTTAAAGAACATAAGAGGTTAGAAAAATAGTTCTTATACTAAGGTTCTAGTTATGTTGTTCCTATTGTGAACTTTTCAACATTTTTAGAGGTACATATGTTCTTATAGTAATAATATGTGTTGATTTTTTATAATCTTTTAGAATAACATAGTAGTTATATGTCATTTTTATACAAATTAATTTATATTGCTGTAAAAAACTTAGTTCTCAAATTCAAAAAATCCGATTCTATGCATAAACCGTATTTCTTTTTAAGACATAAAAAATCGATCTTTTGGAGTAATATATGGAGCCTTTAACTTTTATTACCCAATGGCCCCTAAATCATTAGGACCGGGCATGTCGACATCCGATGTAATGTTTGCTTATCATGAATCAGTGTCTTTGGGCTCTTCACTATTATCGCCCTACTCTCTCCTAGACTTTCCTCCAACAAATGCATGGCATTTAGAGAAATGTTTTTTTGTGGCATGGGCTTATTCGGTTTAGTCCCTGCAATTCACGCTACAATAGTCAATTGGGACAAGAAGGTTCATAACATTGGCCTACGAGGCGACAATGGGGCTATCTTACTTGATCGGAACCGCTTTCTATGTGAGCCGTGTACCACAGCGGTTCAAGCCAGGTTTGTTCGATCTCGTTGGCCATAGCCACCAAATCTTTATCTTCCATGTGTTTGTGGTTATCGGCGCAGTAGCTCATTTTGGCGCTGGGTTAGTGTTATTGCAGTTGAGGGACATGGTAGGCTGTGATTCAACCTCGTAATCGTTGTTGTGTTTGTATGATTGATTGACATTTAAAGTGTATAGAAATTGAGAGATTGTATTGGTGATGTGTGTTGTTGTATACTGATTTGCTGCTCTGTGAACGAAGTGGGTTGTTTTTTTTGCGGATTGAATGAACCCCACATCGGAGAAGGAGAGGGTTTGAGGAGAAGCGAGGGGCTATAAAATGAGAGATGATGGGATGGTAGAAGGTATCTTTGCGCTTGGGGCAATGACGCAGCTAGTGAGGTAATAACCGAGGCGCGTCAATTGCTGGTTGAAAACTATTTCCAAACCCCCTCCTCGGCCTGGGCTTGACTTGGGCCGTCGAGAATTTCTGGATGGGCTCCCTTGCTTCTGCTTGGGTAAAGCCCTACAATACTTAGTACCAAATATTTAATGTCACAGGCGCAATTTCAACTGTTTTTTTTTTCTTTATCATATATTGATATTACAATTCTTCTCTAATTCAGAACCGATTTGTGCATCGTCTTCAGCCACTTGAGATTGGGTAATTTATGTTCACAAGGAAGGTGGTTATGGCGTCTGCCAAGACGCCATTTAATATGACGGTCTTGTGAATGCCACCAAGCAAGCCTTCGTAGTCTGTGTCACCACATTCTCCCACAAACACCACTGTCTTAGTAGATCAACCCCCAACGAACATAGATATACCTAAGCACAATCACGTGAAGCTACTACCCTGTATCCAACTCAAATCTTAGGCCTGCATGGAGCTCTATCTTAGGCCTGCATGGAGCTCTAGCATGGAGCGTAGATAGAGCTAAAGCTCTTATTAATATATTATAATTATATGACATTCACTCCTTATTTAGAAGAAAGACTCTTATTCGATAAGACAAGTCCGGTAACTTTGGCTCTAATTGCTCCATATAACTAATATGAAGGTGATAATAACAAACTCTAAACTTAGTGAGTGATATATTTAATCACACTTTCTTCTTATCCATCATGATAGATTAAAGTAAACACATTTAGTGTAATGTCCCTTTCCTACGTACATTTAATGTACTGTCCCTTTCCTATGTATAGGGTGTTCATACTAGTGGGTCTATACTCTTTGTAATCTCTTTATATACTCTTATTCAACACAACCCCAGTCAAGGGAGTTTACATCATTACATGGTATCAGAGCCTTTTCTTCCCTTCCCTTTTTTTCTGCTACGCCGCACCCTCCCCTTCACTGTCTGTTCTCCTTCATTTCTTTCCTGCAGCCATGGCATACCAAAAATTACCCTACAATACCCTTATCCACATGCTTAATATCAAGCTTTCTTCTTCCAATTTCATGTTATGGAAGACACAAGTTCAACATATCCTTCGAGCCCAAAGGATCTTATGTTACTTGGACGGGTCTCTTCCTTGCCCATCTTCTCCGGCGCCGCTCCCGTCCACCGCCGAACCGGCGTCTGCTTCCGCAGTTGCGGCAAACTCCGACTTCGCCGCCGCCACCGCTGCCTTCGACGCCTGGGTTGCTGAAGACCAGCGTTTATGCGGTCTTCTATTCTCGTCTCTCTCTGAGGAGGCGATGTCTGAGGTCATCGGGTGTTCCACTTCCCGTCAAATCTGGGACACCTTGTCTGCTGTCTATCAAAACCGCAGCCGGTCGTCTATTCTGCAGCTTCGTGACCAAGTTCTGAATCTCCGACGTTCAGGTACCGTTCATGATCTCCATCTCAGATTCAAAGCCATTTTTGACAGGTTGGCCTCGATGGGATCTCTGGCTTCCAATGACGACCAGGTTCTTTGGTTTCTTCGGGCCTTGGGGTCTGATTTCAAGGAATTCAGCGCCCCGCTTATGAACCTCACTCCTCCGCCCTCGTATCTCGATGTTGTTGCTCAGGCGGAAAATCATGAGTCTTTTCTCACCTCTCTGTCCGCCCCTGCTGCTGTTTTATCGACCGCTTCTGCGGCCTTTACAGCCTCTGCTCCTCCGTCCTCTGTTTTTGAACCGCGGGGTCGGTCCGTAATCGTGATGGCCGCTCCAATCAGGGACGTGGGGGCGGTAATAATCAGAACCGAAGCAACCAAAACTCCGGTCGGAATCGTCCCAAATGTCAATGGTGTGGAAAACTGGGTCATGTTGCCTCCACCTGTTTTAAACTTGTTCCGCCTCAGTCGCGGCAATCTGTCTCAACTCATCTTGCAGATACGTTTCAGTCGTCGCTTCAGTTGGAACCTCAGACTCGCTCATCTGATTGGTATGTTGACTCTGGCGCCACCAACCACATGACATCGTCTCCCGCTTCTCTTGACAATGTCTCCGCTTATTCTGGTAATTCTAATGTTTTGGTTGGTAATGGTGCTGCTATTTCTATTTCTCATGTTGGTGATGCTAGACTTACTTCTCGGTTACACTTGTCTGATGTGTTGGTTGTGCCTCGGATCACTAAAAATCTGCTTTCTATTGCCAAGCTAACACGTGATCTTGGTGTTCTCATTACATTTGATGATTCCTCATTTATTATTCAGAACAAGGTTTCCAAGGCGATCGTGGGAAGAGGTCGCAATGAGCATGGACTATATGTTCTTAATCGTGGTGATGCTGCTTTTGTTGCTTCTCTTTCGCATGATGGAGGACGTGCATCTTTTGAGCTTTGGCATGCTCGTCTTGGTCATGCTTCTTTTGGTGTTATTTCTTCTTTGCGTAATACTGGGATGTTGTCAGTTTCATCTTTGTTGCCTAAACCTTCTACTTGTGGCTCATGTGTTATGGCTAAAGGCCACCGGTTGTCTTTTGTTGAGAATGCTAAGCGCTCGTCTCATGTTCTTAATTTGATACATTGTGACTTGTGGGGTCCATCTCCTGTTTTGTCTGGTAATAGATTTGCTTATTATGCTATTTTTGTGGATGATTTTTCTCGATTTTCGTGGCTTTACCCTCTCAGACGGAAATCTGATTTTGTGGATACCTATATGAGCTTTGAAGCTTTCGTTGAAAATCAATTCTTGTCTCGTATAAAGGTGTTCCAAAGTGATAATGGGACAGAATTTGTCAATCATTGTCTGCGGTCTCATTTTGCTTCTAAGGGCATTCATCATCAACTCTCTTGTCCCTATACGCCGGAACAAAATGGGCGAGCAGAGCATAAGCATCGTCATGTCACCGAAATGGGTCTTTCTATGTTGTTTCACTCTCGCTTACCTCTATCTCATTGGGATGATGCGTTCTCTGCTGCGGTCTACACTATTAACCGTCTGCCTACTCCGGTCTTGCGAGGTGAGACTCCTTATGGTATGTTATTTGGCCGCGCTCCTTCATACTCGGTGTTTCATCCTTTTGGTTGTCGTGTGTATCCTTTTGTGCGCCCATCTGCTGAGCACAAGCTCTCCCCTCGATGCATTCCTTGTGTGTTTGTGGGATATAGTACTCAACACAAGGGTTTTCGGTGTTTGGATCCATCTACGGGGCGTGTCCTTGTCTCTCGTCATGCTAGATTTGATGAGACATGCTATCCTTTTGCCTCTACAACCGGTGCCTCTGAGTTCTCGTCTCTGGATGTCTCTGCCTTTGTTGATCCTACCACTCCAGAGATGCCCTTGCTAGTAGCTTCCTCTCTCGATGCACCTTGTCAGTTATGCTCCTCACCAGTTGACTCCACTGCTCATGACTCTACTTCTGCAGGTTCTTCTCCTTCTCCTCCTGCTGTTTATATTGATGTTGCTGATCCTATTGTGCCTGCTTTCACGTCTCTACCCTCTCATTCGATGGTCACTCGCTCTCGCACTGGGTCCCTTCTTCCACGTGATTTCTCTGATTATGAGGTTTCTGGGTTTCTTGCTGCCCTTCTTGCTCAGTCCGAGCCCTGTGATTATCGTTCTGCTCTTCGTGATCCTCTTTGGGTTAGAGCGATGAATGAGGAGATGAGTGCTCTTCGTCGTCAGCATACTTGGGATCTAGTGCCTCGTCCGGCTGGTGCTAACATTATTGGGTCGAAATGGGTCTTTCGACTCAAACTTCATGCCGATGGGAGCATTGAACGTCACAAAGCCCGACTTGTGGCGCAAGGTTTCTCTCAGATTCCGGGTTTTGATTTCGATCATACGTTCAGTCCAATTGTGAAAGCTACTATTGTCCGTACGATTCTTGCTATTGCTACTATGAGGATGTGGCCCCTTCATCAGTTAGACGTCAAGAGTGCCTTCCTAAATGGTATCCTTGATTCCCCTGTCTACATGGCTCAGCCTGTTGGCTATAAGGACCCGCTTTGTCCTGACTATGTCTGCTGTCTTCGCAAGGCGATCTATGGTTTGAAACAAGCTCCTCGAGCTTGGTTTCAGCGCTTCAGCTCTTATCTCACTCGCCTTGGTTTTCGTTGTAGCAGTGCTGACACATCCTTGTTTGTTTTTGCTCATGGATCTACTCTCCTTTATCTGCTTGTATACGTTGATGATATCATTCTCACAGGAAATGATGCGTCTGCTATTCGTCAGTTCATCTCTCGTACTGACAAGGAGTTCCCATCAAGGATTTAGGTTCTCTTCATTACTTTCTTGGTCTTGAGGTCTCCTCTACCTCGACTGGGCTTTTTTTGGGTCAGGCCAAGTATGCTCAGGATATTCTTCGTCGTGCTGGGATTTCGGATGCTGCTCCAGTCTCTACACCATTTGTCCCGCTCTCTCAGTTACACATTACCTCCAGTGAGCCCTTTGGCAACCCTACTCTTTATCGCTCTCTGGTTGGTGCCCTTCAGTATCTCACGATCTCTCGACCTGACCTTGCCTTTGCTGTTAACTCGGTCAGTCAGTTCCTTCAGGGTCCTCGTGATGATCATTTTGCTGCTGTCACCCGCATTCTTCGTTATCTACGTGGTACCATTCACTATGGTCTCTCCTTTGCCTCTGGCTGCTCTGTCTCTATCTCGGGCTACTCTGATGTTGATTGGGCTCGTTGCTTGGAGACCCGCCGTTCTACCTATGGTTATGCTGTCTTTCTTGGCACCAACCTTGTCTCTTGGAGTGCTAAGAAGCAACCTACCGTTTCCCGCTCCAGCACTGAGTCGGAATATCGTGCTCTTGCGAATACTGCTACAGAGGTTGTTTGGTTGTCTCATCTTCTTCGAGATCTTAATGTGCCGCTTTCCAGCTCTCCGCTCCTGCTTTGTGACAACAACAGTGCTATCTTCTTAGCTCAAAATCCGGTAGCACACAAGCGTGCTAAGCACATTGATATTGACTGTCACTTTGTTCGGGAGTTGGTGTCTTCCGGGAAGCTACGTGTTCATCATGTTCCTTCTTCCCTTCAGATTGCAGATGTGTTTACTAAAGGCCTTTGTCGGCCTCTTTTTGATTTCTTTAGGTCCAAGCTTTGCGTCTCTGTCAATCCGACGCTTTGCTTGAGGGGGGTGATAGATTAAAGTAAACACATTTAGTGTAATGTCCCTTTCCTACGTACATTTAATGTACTGTCCCTTTCCTATGTATAGGGTGTTCATACTAGTGGGTCTATACTCTTTGTAATCTCTTTATGTACTCTTATTCAATACAACCCCAGTCAAGGGAGTTTACATCATTACACATCAAAATTTACAATCCTAAGTCCATCATACTATTTCTTAACCCTTACTGGAACCTTTTCATTCATGACAGTATCTTCTAGTTATAGCATGAGTTTTAGAGAATATATATAATCTTTAAAGCTTTGTCATATGTTTTATTTATACAAATTAGGCACACATGCAAAATTTGGATTTCGCCAACTGCATGTAAATGCATTTAATAAATGTTAATTTCTTAGTTCTTGAAGCTTTAGTCACCTAATAAAAGAACAATTCATTCGTCTGGTTTTAAAGTAACTACTCCCTCCTATGTCCCCTTTTCTGCTTCCTGTTTCTTTTTTCACATTCGCCGATGCATGTTTTCAATCGTATATATCTCTAAATATGTTAATCCAAAAATCTTAAAATTTTGATATTCTAAAAGAATTTATTAAGACGAATCTAACAAAACCACTCATGACTATGTTTTTACTTACATATTGGGAGCTATTAGCAAGATTCCCTTAACCGATTAATAGTATCGCAAAAAGAATCGGGAAGAACAATTGGAGACGGAGGGAGTATATGTTTTTTACAACACAAAAGATCCATCAAAACAACTAGATCTGATGATTCGACTAACCTAATTAAGTGACCAAACATGGAAGTTAGTACAATGGGATAACGGTCTACTCAATTTCCAAATGTTACAAACGAGTTAGATCCACCACATCGTTGCGATTTCTCTTAAAGATTCGTCTTTCTTATCATTAATCTTATATACATCATTTATGTATCATATATTTTATTTTATCTCATCAATACTACTATATTAGCCTGATTAATACTAACACGATTATTATATTTTTAAAGACATTCGTCATACATAAAATCCATTATTTACAACGATAAGTGATTTGACATATAAAGCAAAATACTGAAGCAAGCATCGGCTCGCATATCAGATCAGAAGTCGAGTTGGTCCGAATGCAAATTAATTACAAAACTATGACGACAATCAAATCACAAACCATGTGATCACCAACCTTGAAATGTTTGATTTCGCCACCAGGTCTAGCCATGCAATCATTTCTGATGACACGACCAGGTCTAACATCACAGCCAGGTCCAATACTCGATTTAGTCAGTCCGACCTAACTAATGACCCCATCAAGCCTAGTTCAACGACTTAACATGAGAGTCGTATCACTAATCGTCAAACATCATACCCGACCAACAAGCAGCCATACCAAGATCTAATCAATGAGGGTAACTAAATGACTAGAGCTCGCTATCATCATTCATGAAAGATAAAGTCTCTTTCTATGTTATTTCTAACTACTACTATTAACTAAATTCTCCTTTGTTCATATGTTCACTTGAGCCACTTGTATAAATCATAGAAATCTTCTTGAACAAATTCACATACATGGTAATTGTGTTAATATGTGGTTCCATCATCGCTTGACCGCGTGCATGTTTTATGTGTAGTCGAACAAATGCTTATTTCTACAAGGTGCTTATTCCATACTACTCATATAATCGTATAAGTACTCTTTTATCTGTGAACAACATGTCTAGTGACACAAATAAAGTGTATTTATTCATGAGTCTGTATCACTAGACATGTCTCATAACTTTAAATCATACATTATGTTGCATCACGTTATTATTTAGACTCTTTCACGATCAATTATATCACCTTGACATGTTAGATACTAAAACTGGACATTGTTAGATTCATTTAAAGTGGTCGTGTGCAACCCTGCCTATTATCTCATGACAGTGACAAAGAAAATGTTTGTTGGTTGTTTATAGGATGCAAGCAAACACTTTGTATATGCAAATAATGCAAGACAAATGTCTCGCCAATTTAATTAACTAACTAACACTAAATCCTATTGATTAGAATATAGCATAAGTAAGGGTCGAACCCACAGGAAGCTATCAACTTGTTCGGATTTCAATTGAGCTCTTCAATTGGAAAATAAAGGGATTTGGGTTTCAATTGCTAGAAAATGGTGGAAAATTTGCGAAAATAATGATTTGATAAATTCTTTGCAAAGTACGTATTCATATTAGATGGTGGTGATGATCATAGTAAATCCCTAAAACAAATATTATAGCGAATTACTCCGATTCCTATTCAACCAATATTTAACACCCCAAACCGAACATACTAAATATATCAAAATTACTTGACTACAACGAATACCTATAGTTCAAACTAAAGGAAGTATTAAGTTAAGAACACCAGGAAATAGGCATAAGTGACTAGTCTACAGTGCAATTCTCTACGCAATTTCCTTGTTCAAACCGAATCTAGAATTTCATGCTTGCTTTGAAGAAATAGATTAAGACGAATGAATTAATCTACCCTAGCTTATATGAAGAACTAATTCAATCATACGAGATAAATCTAGAACTAAACTAAGAATTTAATTTCAAAATTATTCAAGAGAAGCAACCAATTCATGCTATAAATGAAAAGGAATAAACTCATATCATTCACCAAGATAATACTTCAACTACTTTACTAAAAAATAAGGGAGATTAGCCCTCCATGCCATGAATTACACGATCTTGATGAAAAACACATCCAAGCCAAGTACGTAAAACTAAGTTGCGTCTCCTACAATTCTATCTACGATTGTCCTAACTTAAGTTAAAAGAAGCACTTTTATAAGCCACTAAAACTTAACCTAAAAGATTAAAAAGTAATAATCAAAAAATTAAAAACTAATGCAAAGAAATACAGAAAAACTAAAAAAATCCGTGGAAATCACAACCAAAAGATAACAAGAGAAATAATCTCGTTTTGGTTCTGCGGTTATTGGTGGGCGCCGAAAGTCTTTGGCGGCCGCCGCTGGTGCTCAGGTAGCCGCCGCCGTAAGATCAGTCCTAGAGTCCTTCAACTCTTTCTTTTTCTTCAATATTGGTCGTCTTCCTCTTCGCTTATCTTCTTCTTCTCTACGTCTCAATAGTCTTATAAAATGCCAATATAAGATATATATGGTTGTAAATTCATATGAACCAGATACACTACAATGACACACTTAATTAAAAGTATTCTAAAGTATACCCTTATATCCGTCGTAGACATGTACATCAAACTTCCACACACTTGAACTTGTACTCAAACCGAGTGGAATAATAATACCGCTCATCTCTCAATCAAAACATGTAGAAATCCCAAGTACAAAGTCACTCACATAGAAATAACATTCGTTAACCCTCAGTTCCCAATCCAAACCAACCTATACAATGTTGTCTAACTCTCAACATAGTATGCTCTCAACCTTACAAAATATAGTCACTCCGAAAATGTGATTGTGTCGCTCAAGTAACCATAGTCGATATGAACAAAGAACATCCTAAATCTCATCTAGAAGAAAGGTCAACAAAAATAAAAATCCTAACTCCCACGTAATCATCTCCTCTACAAAACCCATGTAATGACCTAGTCCACTAGATAATGTCTATCAACAAACGCAACTCAACCACCAATTTCTACAGAAGAAACCCGCATAGTACAACCACAAAAATATGTATCAAATACCAGAAAATAAATATAATCTTAGCATCTACTTCATACCATTGTCAATAATGCTCCACAAATCTCCAAAAGAAAGTAGTGATCGAAAATATTTCTATAGATATGACAAGCAAGTTCAAGATACTCCATCAAAAAGATATAATCATATGAGCTCAAATGAGAGGTGAAAAATGAAAAAAATTTAATCTCCACCTTATCGCTCCTTGTGAAACCTACCTAAAATATACTCTAACACTTATGCCACTAGTGCCAATAATAAGTAAAAGAACTATCCTAAACACTGAAATTATTTTTACTCCAATTCCTGCTCAAGCGTCCTTTCAGGTTTTCACATAACACTCCCATAAAAATGAACTCACCCACCTCAAAACTCTCAAAATCACTTTTGGTCAGGTCTAATGTCAGCCAGATTACCTGCTTATTGCTTGAGTGTACTAAAAGGTTTTCACTCATCCCGGGATTTAATTTTTGGCGCTTTAACATTTATGCATCTTTTATTTATTTTTATTTGTTTTTGTCAGGATTATAGAGAATATATAAATAGCAAATATAAATCTGCTTCCCCATACTTAAACTAAGCATTGTCCTCAATGAGAATATCATACAAATATGAAGACCAGGGGGAGAATAGAAGAATATCACTACTAATATGGTGGGGTGGTGGAAAATCTAGGTAGTGGGACCTTTCAAAAGCGTCCCACTGCTGCATATGTTGCAACATCAAACCCATCTGCTAGACTTGGTGAACCCAAAGAGCGTCCTGACCAGCCCAACAAGTGTCTTGGACCCCAGTGAAATCATTAAAGCACCGGTCCAAACTCTAAACACCTTTGAAGGATATGTAGCCATAGTCAACATCCATCGATGCAGGTGCCTACTCGGTTGTTGAAGGAGGAGGTGATGGAACATAAATCCCAGTAAATGCACGGAGGTCCCAATCGGTATAGTTCTCACTTGGAAAAGAAAAAGGCTTGGGGCAAGGAAGCTCGAACGAATGCACATTCCGGGAGCCAAAGAAATGAGGATGTACCTCCCGCACTACTCTAATCCCTTAGTGTTCTCCCTAATCATAGATAGTGTCAGACCGCATTATGTGAAAATTCCGCATGGAACAAAATTAAACCTTTACGAGCGGGAAACAGGCTCTTTGTCGGGACGCTTAATGTTAAAGGTGTCACTGATAGGAGCTTATTATATGGTGTAACTAGAGACTATTAGCTTATGATTAGTGGTGTTTAGGTGCTTATTGAGTGGTATTCCCGGAATCTGGTATGATTGTTCACTTATAGATTTGTGGGATGCTCATAAGCGTTATTTTGTGGTATTGATTATGGAGATCCTATTTGTACTCACCTCTAGTGCATTTGGGACGGAGCTAGAGAGAAGACGACCACACCTACACCCATGGAGGAAGCTGAGAGGCAAAGCCGAGCTGCCTCGGAAGCTTACAGAAGACCGAAGACTAGTCCGAGAGAAGGTTTCAAGACGAAGATGAGCTACGAAGAAAATGTCTCGACCAAGACTCCGATGTCTCGATCAAGATTTGCCCTCGACATAGATGTCTCTACCAAGACTATAATGTCTCGATCGAGACTTTACCTCGACATGAAAGTAGCGATCGCGACTTGGAGGTAGCGATCGAGTCTGGTGCCATTTCTGAGTGACTGGGAAAAAGTCTCGGTCGAGACTATAAAGTCTCGATCGCGACTCGGCGACGGACCCGGCCCAATTGCAGATCCAAGCTCATGAATCTATTTGTTTTCAGATTCTATCTTTTATTTTCAGTTATTTTCTATCTTCTAGGTTAGATACTATATAAACCTTTAGTTTTTAGGTTAGAATAATCTTTTGCCACTTTCACGAATTAGTTCTTAGAGATTCAACAGCCAAGAAGAAAGCTCCCACCTTTGTGCCATCTTCTACCTTCATCCCTGGTTAGTTCATCCATAATTATGTATAGCTTTCACTTGGCTATGTCTGGCTAAGTTCCTACGAGTTCACTCTTAGGTTGAGGCCATTATTCTAGGAATTGTTTGTGAGAATTCTATTGTTTATGTTCCAATAATAATTTCAGAATTGTTTTATATTCTCTTGTGATTATTGTCATTGATTGATATTGATTTTATCTAGGTTGCAAACTAGGTTGATTATTATTCATTCATATCGCTAGGCTTGATAATTCGATTTGAAAAGTCTTGTCTTTTAGGTAGCAATCAGAATTATCATAAACTATTTGCGAGTGCTTATTTTGTAGAGATTATAAACCTGTGTCGAGTATCGGTGATTTGCCAATGGTATTGCATAGGCCTACATATCTTTGATCTTTATGTTGTTGAGTAGTTGAACCTTAGGATTTCTTTGGTTATTGCATACAACAAGGGTTTCTAGGACTATTTGGACTAGTTGCTATTTACGAACAAAGAGTAGGACAACTAGATTATTTATTTAAAGGACATAACTTTTATAGAATTCGATGATCAACTTTCCATAAGAATAATGCGCTGATACTAAAAGAGTGAGCTTTCCATCGTTATAAGTTTACAAAATCCAACATTTACGTTTTAATTATTGCTAGTTAGTTTACAAACCAAAAACCCCCCAGTTACTATTTGGTAACACAAATTGAAATAGGCTATCGTTGTGGCTCCCTTGGGACTCGACTCCGACTTACCACTTCACTAGTGGATACTTTAGTTGGATTATTTTTGATAGGGACAACGACCGTTTAACACCTATCAGTCACCAATCATCGTAATCATTCCCCCGATGCATATCTCCCCCCTGTATCTCCCTGGAACTTCTCTCATCCTCCAAAATATAATGGTCAATCCATAATCGCGGTCCCATTCAATGTAAACATCCCTATCACCCTCAAATCCTTGATCGAGATCTTTTTCACCTTCTCGTGTACATAGAAAGCCAAACGGATCACCTTGTGGCTTATACGTATGCACGGGTGCGACCATTTATAGTTTTACTTTTTGAGTGCAGTGTAATAGTTCAAACCCGTGGACCGGATCACCTCGCATCCAACTTACAAAGGTGGGGACGAATTCGTCAACAAACTCGCCAAGACCGAGGTGCGCGAACATCTCCATTATGCAAGTATCGATCCCCAACTCCAGGTTGAAGTTGGTATCGAAAAACATGGTGCTCATAATGTTGCGGGGTTCCCCATATTGGCTTGGATCGTAGCCCGATCGGCGGCCTTCTTAGCCTTCTTTGTGGGAGGCCATGGCTCGGGCCGGCTCTAGAGGACAAAGTTCGGTTGGAACTAATCATTCTCTTAAACATGAATTGAAAACCTCGAGCGAAGAAAATTACCGAAAATTGAAGAATGGTATCAGCGGCAGGCAAGGATGGGTTTAGGCGGTCGCCGGAACTAATTCTGAAATTTTCTATTTGCTCATGGAGGCGAGTACAGGTTGACAGCGGTGGTCGTCGGAATTCTTGAATTACAAACTTTAAAATAACGGTCGTGGGTGCCGAAGGATGGATGGGTGTACCTTCAAACGAAGGAGCGGGCACCGATAGCTAGAGGCGGCTGCCGGAATCTGCACTTGAATGCTTCAATAGAATCGGAACAGGGAGGAAACTTTGCAAGAAAAATCACTCACTAGGCACTCAAATCTTGTCCGAATCCAGCGAATGAATCGTCAAAATGTAGATCCGGGAAGCACGAACCTAATGGTACTTGTCACTCAGGCTAATTTGGTTTAGTCTCCTAGAAATTGCAAAAATGTGTATGAGCGGAGGGCGCCGAAACAACAAAGGCTTTTAATCGGGGAAGGGATATTTTGGCTTTGGGGGTTAAATTTCTTGGGTTTTGTGGTTGATTGGGGAAGGATGAGGGTGTGTATGTTTGTGAATTAGAAAGAGAGAGAGAGAAGTTGTATTTGGGTGTTTAGGGTTTATGGAGGGTTGGTGGGTTTAGGAAGAAGATGAAAGGATAAGGGCATTTTGGGATTTTTGGGCTTATCGTTTAAATTAAAGGAATCCTCACAAAAACGCTACTACACTCATCTAACTCATTTTTTCCACGTAACTCTCTTGTCTTATTGTTCGATCTCCTCAAACATCTCATATCTGAAAACGCTCCCTCGCTCAACTTTCTTTTTCACACTCTAGACTTTTCCCTCGGCTCTTATCTCATTCCCTTATATATCATTTTTCTTTCCGCTTTATTCTTTTTTGCTCTATTTTTTTATTCGCTCATGTCTTTTTTCACACTCTCATTGCTTTCTTCACAAAACATTGCTTTCACATAATTTTGAAAACTTTGGTTCAAAAGACAAAACGATTTTTTGACACAATATAACTCAAAGCGTTTTTGCAAAAAACGACTCATTCACTCGATCTAAGATAAGAATTCAAAATGCAAGCTAAACTAAGAAAAAGAAAAGCACCTTGTGTTAGAGTCTTGGCTTGACACCTATCATAGCTCAACTCACGGATAAGTCGTCAGCATTCTTGGGAGCCTTAACTCACACAAACTTGGAAACTACTAGGATCTAAGGTCATGTTAGAACGCCCTTGTTGGAGTTCCTTCTTAGGCTTCTTAGCCTTACTCTCAGACTTTGTATTGACTTCCCCACATGAAAATTAACAATTCGGGGAGTCCATTAGCAATTCGCTTACCTTGCACACATGAAAATTAACAATTCGGGGACTAGGTCCTCCTTGCAAGGTTAATCCGGTGGGGTGATTGCCCAAATCATCGTTGGTATCGAACATCATCATGCTCGTACCTTCCCTATCATGGTTGTCCAAGCAAGGAACAACTGCGTCAATCCCATATAGACACTGGACTGATGGTTTATTGGTGGTTTTACCATCCATTGTGAAGGTGGCAGTCTTACCATCATGTCCTATCGTATTTGTGCCAGCTCATACATCAGTTACGACACTTGCGGTCCTCATAAATTTTCTAACTAAAATTATGGGGTCCGTCATGGCCTCATACTCCATCTCCATTACGTAGAAGTCTACGGGGAGAGTAAACTCACCCACACGTTCCCGTACATTTTCAACCTTACCTAATGTAGGTGTATTTAACTTGTCGGACAATTGAATGGAAAATCTAGTCTATTACATTGGTCCAAGTCCAAGGTCATAATATAAATACGAAGGAAGGACATCTATTGACGCACCTAGATCGAGCATAGCTCGGTCAATGTCCATTATCCCAATGTTGATCGAATTGTGAACATGCGAGGGTCCACCTCCTTTCTAGGCATATCTTCAAGCGTTTTTGAATGATGCTTGTCCTTTTTCTTCTTTTTAAGAGATCTTATCTCTTTCTCTTCTTTCCCCTCTGCCATCTCTTCTAGGAACCTTGTCGGGATCGGGCTTGCTTTCATCTCCGCATACAAAATTGTGTTCTCCTTGACGTTGTTGAATGCCTCGAGTATATCTTTGTGGATTTGGAGTTGCCTCACCGACTTAAAACGGTCAAGAACATATCTTCATAAGGTAGCAACCCGTCATGAACCTTCATTGGGTTTTCACTAGTCATAGCAGCTACATGTCGAAAGGAATAAGAATCTACTACCTCCAAGGGGTGGTAGGGCTTCGTGGTAGACGTTGTTCAAGTCATCACTCTCAAACCATAACCGGTGGCGGGCACTGCTATCACTCCGGTTCTTGCTGAAGTTGAACTCCGGCAGTTCATCATCGTCACGGATTCAGCCGCTTAAATGTGTGTGTGGGTGCCAGAATTTTCCTCCAGAATCTCTTCATCATTTGGGCGGCCGACACTGAATACAGAGCGGCGGTTTCTGAAATCAAGCTCATGATCATCTCTAATTTCTCGGTGAGTATAGTTTGGATCTTTGCACTCGTATCCAAATGCACACTCTAAAAGTTCTCTAAACTCCTGGCGGTTACGAGAGTCTTTGCGGTGGTTGCCACAATTCTGTTCTTGTTTTTCCTCGATCTCTCGGCGGCGGGCACCAAAAAGTTGGCAG
The DNA here is from genome assembly GCF_046119375.1 of Phyllobates terribilis. Taxonomy (NCBI): domain Eukaryota; kingdom Metazoa; phylum Chordata; class Amphibia; order Anura; family Dendrobatidae; genus Phyllobates; species Phyllobates terribilis. The sequence goes on from NW_027366995.1 coordinate 59,365, forward strand.
TGGGCATAACTGGTGGATTTCTCTCGGAAGAAGTCGCACCAAAGTGTGTAGCGGTCACTTGGCAATGTTTGAATTTTCACAAAATCCTCCTCAAGATTTCAGCGTCGCCGAAGGTATTGCGACGGTCACCGCCGAGCCAAATTCTCTATTCTTGTTCTGGCACTGAAATTTCCCTCGGGCTCCCAAAGGAGTCCTCACATTCCTCACTTCCATCCTCCTCTTAAAGGATGTCTTTTCTCATCCCCATGACACTCACATTCCTTATATATGGGCTCTTCTCTATTTGTGAAAGGAGACGACGCGAGATATGTTGTTGTATTGGACTGACGGTTTCGGTCATTTGGCTCATTTGCTTATGTAAGGTACCCACTGATTCATTCATCTTTGTAATGTATATGGTCACTTCCTAGAGCCCACATTACATATGGGTGATGCTAGCAGCTAGAGCATGAATGATGTCATCATATGATTGTTAAGGTTGACACATCGATGGATTGAGCTGATTTTTTGAGTTGTTCCACCGGAAGTTAGGATGGTTCCTCCAAGGGTGATTGCATTGGACATTGTAAGAAGGACTCTACATTCCTTGTTGGAATCCCATAGCATTGAGCTCCTCTTGAAATGTCGAACATGCATCCGTAGGGTGGAGATCATCTCCACATGCTTTGCATGCCTTAACTTGTTGTGTCGTGCCTCGGAGCTTTAATCTCGTGATTTATTCCTTCAAAAGCGCAACATCATCCTTCTTTATTTCTCATCGAGCCTCGCCATGTGTATTGTCGTGAATCATCTGCAAGAGTTGTGAATATCTTCATGGATTCCCTATAGATTAACCCCAAGATGTATCCTTAACAGGCATCGCTAACCATCCTGCGGTCATCCTCTCGAAGACCGCCATGTACGTACAACAAGACAAAGTCCTGGTCCTTGTATCCATGATACGGACAACGCTTAATGAGCTTCTTGAACCTATCATAATAATAATATAGAGATTCGTTGGCCTCTTGTTCGATATTGCATATCTATTTCTTGAGGGCATTTGATTTGATGGTTGGGAAGTACTTGGCGAAAAATAGCTTCTTCCTGTCGACCCAATTGGTCACACTCCCCGGAGTTAGCGTATGGTACCAATCCCTTGACGAATCCTTGAGAGAAAAGGAAACGTACCTCATCTTCATCTGCTCCTCATCCACATCTGAAGGTTTTAAGTTAACGCACACCTCAATGAATTCATCTAAGTTTTGGATGGGATCTTCAAATGTTGTGATACTGAATTTGGGTAGTACATGCACTACCTAAGTCTTCAACTCAAACTTCTGGCTAGAAGGGAGGTTGGGTAAAGCCAAAATCTTGTAGGCAACCCCAAGTTAGGGGTTGTCAAAGCCTCTAATGTTTCTGCCATCTCATTGTTTGCTTGGAACAATTTCTAACAATTCCTTCTCCTGGTTGACACGTGCATCCTCGTCTAAAACTGTGAAATTCATGTTCAATTTCTGCAATGGGCGCAATGGGAGAAGAATTAGCAGAAAGGGAGCAAACCATGAAAATGGTTCACACCAATGAAATGTTCAAATGAAATCTCAACAATGTGTTGAGATTTATTGCCTCCCCGGCAATGGCACCAATTTTCATGTAACAAAGAAAACGTTAGCCGATCTTTCATAGGATGCAAGAAAACACTTTGTATATGCGAATAACGCGAGACAAATGTCTGGTCAATTTAAGCACCTAACTAGAACAAAATCATATTGATTAGAATCTAATGGAAGTAAGGGTCGAACCCACATAATGCTATCAACTTATTCGGATTTTAATTGAGCACTTCTATTGGAAAATAAAGGGATTTGGATTTCTATTTTAAGAAAATGATGAAAAACTTGCAAAAATAATTATTGACAAAGTTCTTAGCAAAGTATGAATCTGTATTAAATGGTGGTGATGATCATAGTAAATCCATAAAACAACTATTACAACGAATTAATCCTATTCCTACACAACCAATATTTAGCACCTCAAACCGAGCATATTAAATCTATCCAAATTAGTTAACTACTACGAACGCCTATAGTTTAACCTAAAGGAATCATTAAGTTAAGAACACCGGGAAATAGGCATGAGGGACTAGCCTACACTGCAATTCTCTACACAATTTCCTATTTCAAATCGAATCTAGAATTTTATGCTTGCTTCGAATAAATAGATTAAGACGAACGAATTAATCTAACCTAGCTTCTATGAAGAACTAATTCAATCCTGGGTGATCAATCTAGAACTAAACTAACAATTCAATTTCAACATTATTCAAGAGAGAAGCAACCAATTCATGCTATAAATTAAAAGGAATAAAATTACATTATTCACCAAAATGATACTTCAACTACTTTACTAAGAAATAAGAGAAATTATCCCTCCATACCAGGAAATACAAATAATCTTTGATAAAGAACGCTTCCAAAACCAAGTATGTAAAACTAAGTTGCCTCTAATATGTCTCCTAGAATTCTCTCTACGATTCTCCTAGGTTAAGTTAAAAGAAGCCCTTTTATAATCCACTAAAACTTAACCTAGAATATTAAAAAAATAATAGGTAAAATAATAAAAACCAATGCAAAGAAATACAGAAATGGTAAGAAAATCCATAGAAATCACAGCCAAAAGATAACAAGAGAAATAATCTCGTTTTGGTTCTACGGTGATCGGCAGGCGGCGGAGGTCTTCGGTGACCGTCGCTGCTTATTCTGAACAAAAGAGTTGTAACTCTATGGCGAGTGTCGCTAGTGCTCATGCGGCCACTGCCGTAAGATCAGTCCTAGACTCCTTCAACTCCTTCTTGATCTTCAACATCGCTCGTCTTTGTCTTCACTTCTCTTCTTCTTCTTCTATTTATCTCTAAAGTCTTCACAAAATGCCAATATAAGATATGTATGGTCATAAAGTGATACGAACCAAATACACTACAATAACGCTCATAATCGCACTAAAAGTATGCTAAAATTATGCCATTATACTCGTCGTAGACTTGTACATCATCCCATGATCATTGTATACTCACATAAGCTTTTCTAAAAAGTGGGATTCAATGATTCATGCATGTTACTTACTAAACACATCATAGTGTACGTTGCACTTTAAGTATGTCCTAGTAGAAATTTACTTTAGTCGAAAATGTTCAAACTTGCGACTGCTCTAGTACCTCCAGTGTGGGTTAAACAGATATATCCATGATTATCATGGCATGTTACTTATCTTCTTTCTCAATTTTTAATAACATATCTTAGTGGTGTTCTATGACGATCAAGGATAATGTTGAGTTTTGTTAGCCACCATCTTTACAAAATATGATATCTTGAGCATTCTAGCTGCTTTTATTTAATAATATTATACATGGCCAATTATATATGCGTTAGACATGTGTCTATGTTTCGACATTGTGATATCTCTCCATATACGGAGTAACTTGCGCTTGATGAAATTTGGTCTTTTCAAGCAACCCAACACAAGAGTCATAACAACTGGGACATATGTTGCGCGACATTAACGATTACTGACTTACCACTCACGGAGCAATTGAAAATGTTCAATAGAGATAATCTAGATGTGTCAAATCAAGAAGTCGAACATGTTTTCTTTTATCTCAGAAATCTGAGAGGTGATAATAGTCAAACCTCCGGATCACATGTTCATCAAACTTAAAAGAAAAGTCATCATCGATACAATTTCTATTAATACTTTTGTCCAATCTTGCTTTATAATACACTCATATAACTTGTTCACACAGTCCTAATTCGGTTCTCTCA
>NW_027366996.1:0-63158 GCF_046119375.1 Phyllobates terribilis
ATCAGGGCGTGAACAAATCATAGCATACATGAGTGAACTGAATGCACTTGAGTAAGGAACTCTAGATATATGCTCAATGTCTTCATCAGATGAGCACATTATGCCGAAGCCAAACTAAAATGTGCAAATAAAGGAGTACTTACAGGTTTTGCATCATGCATATTAAATCGACGAAGTACCTTATTAACGTATACACTCTGACTCAGGTATAACTTCCCAAAAGCCATGTCTTTAGAAATTTCCATGCCAAGAATTTTCTTTGATGGACCTAAGTCTTTTGCAGTTGGAATCTGGCTATAACCTTTTGCAACTAGCCTTGCCTTGTATCTTGCCTCTTCACTTGGGGAAACTCCTTCTTTTCTCTTTAAAACTCACTTACAACGAATAGGCTTCTTCTCTTTAGGCAACTTGACTAACTCTCATGTTTTGTTCTTCTCAAGTGATTCCATTCCATCATGCATATTGTCATCCACTTGCTATTATCAACAGAAGTAATAGCTTCTGAATATGAAAAGGTTTAGCAAAACTTTCAATCTCCTCTGCAATAGCGCAAGCATACGTAATAATATTTGCCTCTTCAATAAGCCTATGAACCGGCTTAATAGTCCTCTTAGGTTTCTCAAGTGCAATTGAACGAGGTGGTGAAGGAACTATAACATGATGATATTTAACTATAGGTTCACTGTCATGAGCATCACTAATTTCTATGTCTGTTGTATTTGTAGAATCAATAGCATGCTCCACCTCAACACTTGATTTCTATTCACTCTCAATCAAGACTATCAGAAGAAACATCATGCAACATCGCAGACTCATTAAACACAACATTTCTACTAACAACTACTATGCATGTTTCAGGATTCCATAACTTATAGCATTTAACACCAGACTTGTAACGCAGGAAAATGCACTTAACAACTCTAGGATCTAACTTGTCATTATCAACATGAGCATAATCGTTTCAAAAGGGGAGCATTTAATAAGGTAACAGGTTGTAGAAGCAGCTTCAACCCTAAAACCTCTATGAAGACCCGCATTTGACAACATACAACGAGCAAGGGAGATAATGGTTCTATTCATGCGCTCAGCAACACCATTCTTTTGAGGAGTATAAGGAATGATATAATTTCTGACAATGTCTTTTGACTTGCAATTAGACTCAAATTCTTTTGAGCAAAATTCCATAACGTTATCAGTGTGAAGCTTCTTTAGCTTCTTTTCAGTCTGTCTCTCAACCTTAGTTTTCCACTCCTTGAAAGCTAAGAATGCCTTTGATTACTCTTCAAGAAATATGGCCAAACTCTTCTACAATAATCATCAATCATTTTCATCATATAATTAGCACCACCAATGGATGTCTTCCTAGATGGCCCTCATAAATCAGAATGCACATAATCAAGGATGTCTTTTGTTGTATGAAAAGAAATGTTAAACTTCACTCTCTTGTGCTTGATAAATATATAGTGCTCACAGAATTTCAACTTCTCTGAGTTGTAAATGATACCTCTTCTGTGCAGCTCAGCCAAACCATGCTCACTCATATGTCCAAGGCGCATATACCAAAGAGTAGTAGAATCAATAACAAATTTATCATCAAAAATAATAAGAGCAGCATCACCTGAGATAGTAGTACCCTGAAGATAATAAAGGACATTTTCTTCCCTTAGATTACACTTCATCATAATAAGAGAACCACTAGAAACCTTTAGGACTCCATCTCCGCCTAAGTACTTGTAGTCTTTCTCATCAAGAGCACTTAGAGAGATTAAATTTCTCTTCATCAAGGGAATAAAGCAAACAACTAACAAAGTTCTGATTACACCATCAAACATCTTGATCCGAATAGAACCAATTCCTTCCACTTTACAAGTTGAATCATCACCCATCAAAACTAAACCGGCACCACTAACTGATTCAAATATGGTAAACCAATCTTTTTTCTAACACATGTTGAAAGTACAAGCTGTATCAAGAATCCATTCATCCCTTGTGTTAGTGCAACCAACGAATACAGACACAACAAGCACATCAACATCTGAATTGTCATTATGAGCATAATTTGTAATACCCACATCATCTTTACATGATTTCTAATTACAGGAGCAATTTCTTTTCTCCTTGTTCTGCAGCTTATAACATTCTGAAATATCATGGCCCTCATTCTTTCAATATTTTCAAGGCTTGAACTTTCCCTTGGATTTAGAACAACCCTTATTGCTATTTGAGCCTTTCTCTTTTGTTCTACCACAAACAAAAACACAAACTTTCTTCTTGTGAATTAGTGCCATCAGAAGAAATAATTTGTTTGATTTTCTCCTTAGCATGCAAAGTATCATAAACATCATTAAGAGTGAGGGTATCATGGCTATACAAAATAGTATATCTGAAATTAGAATACGATCCATGCAATGAACATAGCAAGATTAATCCCAGATCCTCATCATCATACTTAACTTCCAAGCTGCTAAATCAGAGACTAATTCCTTTAATCACAAATGTGATCTAACAAATTACCTTTCTCCTGAAGCTTTTTGAGAAATATTTTTTGCTTCAAATGCATTTTTCTAGTGAGATCCTTCGTCATACAAATCGACTCCAAATTCAACCAAAGAGTCGCGACAGTCTTCTCCATTAAAACCTCTTGCAATATATTGTTGTGTAGATGGAGTTGAATTTGAGATAGAGCTTTCCGATACTTTCTCTTTTCATCATCGGAGCATTCCTCATATTTCTTGTTCCCAAAACCATCTAAAGCATCATCACAATCGTTTTGTGCCAACAAAGCTCGCATTTTTACTTGCCAAAGCGAGAATCTAGTACTCTTATCCAACAACAACATATCATACTTCAAAGGCACCATGATGTGCGGCACTTCTCTTCACTTGCATCCAACATCAAGGTTAATGAGTATATATAATCACGGGCTTAGACAAGGAGTAAGAGGCTCAATTTCATCCCAATCCACAAATCAAGTTCGGATAAATTCGGATCAATAAAACAACTCACATAGTAGGCGTACACCAAAGTGGTGATAAAGTAGCATGCAACGAAGGTGGAGGTAGCGATGAATTGGAGAGTGGTGATGTACGAGCATATCTCGGGTCTTCAAAATAGTTTTTCCAACTCCAACTATTGCTATCCGAGCCCATGACGTTCCAAATGTTTCGGTTCTTGAGGTAATGTTTTTTAATCCATTTTAGCTAAAGGCGCAGAGTACTCTAGTCAAGTTCCCTAATCGAACGAGCGATACAAGCCCTATTCCAAACAAGAAGATCTTTGACCCCCAATCCACCACCCGCTTTGTCGTTGGAAATATCGAACTACTTAACAAGGTTCTTCTTCCCATTATCTCGTCCACTCCAATGGTAGTTATGTAATAAGCTTTCAACCTTCCCAAGCACCTTATGTGGTAAAAGGATAGAAGAGCACGAGTAACTATGCATATATACTAAAAGAACATAAAGAGTTTGTTGAAGACGCCTTTCATAGGAAAGACTTTTTACTATCCAGGTATTGACGCAGGAGGTTAAACGGCTGATAAGGGGTTCAAAGTAGCGGTTTGAGAGCTTTTTGAGCCCATGGGTAGGCCAAGGTAGGTGAAGGGAAGTTGGTGTATGGGAAAATTTAGAAGATTGGCGATGGCAATTTGTGGGTTGGGGAATACCTTCAAAGTAGAGGCTGAATTTGGATGGGTTGCATTAGAGGCTAGAGATTTAGGAAAAGAGCTCAAGGGATTTATGTATGAAGGTTGCAGATTAAGTGTCGCCTCTATAGAAGAAGAGGAGGTCATCAACAAAGCATAGATGAGTGATGCAAAGGCTTTGATCAATGCAGTTAAGGGATGTTGGACTTGTCATGGGAGATCTAGGTGATGGTTGTTGATATTCTTTTGGATCTCCAAAGGTTTAGGAGTGTGTAGATTTGTCATGTCTTTTGTAAGGTGAACCTTGTTATTGACCAAGTATCCCACATGTCTCATCTTGACAACATTATTGACTCTCTTTTCCTTCATATTTATGCGATTTTATCCGTCAAAATAATATTAATCATCAAATAAACCGTTTTGAACCCATAAAATTCTTTCTTTATATAAACATAAACTAGGATATTTTATTTGTTCATCCACTCTAAAAATGTATGGTCTTTCCTTTTCTTTACCACGTACTCCATGTTACACATTAGTGCTTCAGTTATTTTTTTCTCAAGTCTTAATTATCATTTGATATATCTTTTATCTACCATCTGGTCAATGCACATCTAACATACGCATAAGCTTTAACGAATTAAACTGGACATTTTATTATACGTGCATCTTAAATATAAGGTGTTCTTAACTCATCCGGATGTGTACAGAAAACTCATGTATCCATCTATGATGTATGTAATTTAACCCGAGTTTAATTCAATATAAATCTGATTCATATATCAAATGATTTTTTTGATATGAATTCCTTTTAAACTGCATCCAACCTGCATCTGATAAATTCAATCCACCTTAAAATACATTTATCATGCATATTAACACCGAAAAAGGCAGCGTGTACATCCATGAATTAAATATAAGAAAATGAAGTGATCAAGTAAAAACCGAAGCTAAACACAAAACAAGTTAGGCAGACTAACTGATGAAAGCTCAACGACAAACGATCAATAGGTATTAGCTAGAGAGCAAAAACCTGAACCACCTAAGGTGCTTAACATAATCACATTAGTACATAAATAACACAATCACGTGATATTTCATCGGGAAACATAAATGTGGGAGAAAAAGAGGTACGGCAAAAGGGAGAAAAGTGGGGCCCGTTAGAATACGGTAAAATCTTTTGCAGACGTCGTTACTGTTAACGGTCGTTTATTTTTTAACCGCGACACCAGCTACACTGACTCACCACTTCTTTTCCTGCAACGTACTGCACAGAGCACAGCAATATATGGCCACTTGCTTCTGTTGGTGGGTGACGGGGGGCCCGCTACTCGCCACATCAGCGTGGCGCGTGGAACTCACGCGCGGTCGTTAATCCCTTAACGCTTTGATTTTGGTCTGCGAGAGACTGTGTGTAGTGTAGTTGTAGGCTCTGCAATTCTGCCTGTTGTCTGCTTTGCCTTTTGGGCTCTACCAAGTACTAGTAACAAGCAACTATGCTTTCAAAGGACATCCAATAGGATTATGTAGATCAAGTGATAAATAAGTTATAAATGAATACGATATAGACCCAATTCAAATTTACTTGATTCGTTTATAACTAAGTTTACGAATTTCAAACCATTTTGGCCTAAGTGATCAATTCAAGTTTACTTGACGTAAGTTCAATATAAACTTACTTGACCCGTATATAAGCAAGATTACGATTTTTTTAACGATTTGAACCTTAGCAAGCCCATATAACATCAGTTGATGGATAAGGTGGTGAACTTGATATAGGTCCAATACAATCTTACTTGATCCGCTATGACAAAAATTACGAGTTTTTAATAATTTGGACCTTGCCGGACTCATATAAGACCAATTGATGAATTAGTTGTAAATGAACTCGATGTAGCCTCAGTACAAGCTTACTTGATCCATATACCAAGATTACGAGTTTTGAACCATTTGGACCTTAACGAGGCCAATAGGCTCAATTGATGAATAAAGTGCTAATGAACTCCACACATGATCAATACAAGCTTACGTAGCCCATATATGGATCCGTTAACGCCTAAATGGTTCGAAACTCGTAATATTGATTATGTATGAGCCAATTAAGTATGTATTGGGCCTCCCTCGGGTTTACTTATACCATATTTATCAATTGGTCTTATTTCGGCTTGTTGAAGCCCAAATGGTTTAAAACTTATAAGCTTGGTTATATATGAGTCAAATAAGCTTGGATTGGGCCTACACTGAGTTCATTTATACCTTACTAATCAAGTCTATTTGGCCTCGTTAAGACTCAAATGGTTTGAAACTCATAAGCTTGGTTATATATGATCAACTAAACTTGAATTGGGACTACGTTGAGTTTATTTCTCCGTTATTAATCAATTGGCCTATACGGACCCGTTAAGGTCCATTTGGTTCAAAACTCGAAACTTGGTTATATAATGGCTAATTAAGCTAGTATTGGACCTACATCAAGTTCTTTACATCTTATTTGTCAATTGGAACTATATGAGCTTGTTTAGGCCGAAATGGTCGAAACTCGTAAGCTTGGTTGTAACGGCCAAGTAAGCTTGTATTAGGCGGGTCTACATTGAGTTCATTAATACTTTATTCATCAATTATGCCTATCTAGACCTGTTAAGGCCCAATGACTCAAACCGGTAATGTTGTTAATTGTTGTATATGTTAGAACTAGGGGTGAGCAAATTATCCAATCGGACGACCCAATCCGAAAACTCGCTGATCCACAACCAAAAAAATCGTTTAAATTTTATCCGATCCGTTCCGGCTTATTTTTCCGGTTATCAGAAACAGATACGGATCATGATAGGATATCCGAGAATCCGAAAATATTAATAATAGTATAAATGTTTTTTAAAACTAGATTATATATACATGTAATTTAATACTAGTAATATAGTTTTAAAATGTTCATGTTAACAATGCGATGTACTGTATAAAATTTTAATCCCAATGTGAAAACAAACAATTTGTCCCATATAACAAGAACTTTTAATATATTTACAATAAACTATTAGATAAAAATCTGAATTATTAATGTATAAATTTTTTTATTAGTTTCTTTTATTATTTACTAGTTACATAATTGATTTGAAAATAAAAAATGAATTTAAATAATTGTTTCCTACGAAGCACAAATTCTGGATATGTGGTATAAATATCCGATCTGCTCCGGTTTATGCCGGATCAGATACAGATCGAGATATCACTAAATTTTTTAACCGGATATCCGATTACATCTGGTTGCTCACCCCTAGTTAGAACTATGAACTTAGATAACTATATTTTGTTTAAGTTTCTAATTGAAGACTCTAGTTTTGATAATTACAAACAATTAGTGTTCACAAGTTCTTTTGAGCTTGTTCACAGGTTTATAGAACAAAGGAAGCAATCACACAAAGTTCCTTATAAGTGCTCAACGGAATATATCATGTTCTCTTAAGCCCGGATCAAGAGAACAAGTTCTCTTAAGCCTTGATGAAAAGAATAACATTTTGGTATGCTGAACAAAGTGAGCAGTATCTTCAACTTCTCCCCATGAAATTCTTCATTGATTATCAGAAAGATCATAGGAGATATCAAGGTTAAAGTCAAGGACATTAACTGTCAAGAGAACGAGATAAGATCACTAACTCAAAGGGATTGTCTTCATGGATTAGTAAAAATTAGATCATACACTCGGATTTGGAGGAAGTCCAAAAGTGTATTTTAGGAAAGCCTTAGATTTATTTGTATTTGTAGAATCTTATCATTTTAGGCAGCTAATTCTTGTAATCAATTTTAGCGTTTTGACCGAGATGGTTGATTATGGAAATAACCAGTTGAAAGGCTAAATTGAAGGAGTTTGAATTTGAATCAAATGTGAGCTCGTTTTCTAGGTTCATGCTTGGTAACAAATTCAATACTCCTTCCTACAATCTTCTTACCAGTTTTCAGATAAAAAGAAGTGAAGAAGAAGAAATCGACTGTAATATTCTTGTGAAGAGAACTGTGTAAGCCTTTGTTCTGTTGTTTGGTTGCTTTTAAATCACAAAATGCTATCGTGTCAAAGTATAAGCCTTGTGTTCTCCTAATCTATTGTAATTGAAAGTGAATAGAGATAATAGGCTTTTAAATCCTTTTGAAAGAAAGGTAGTGAGTTTTCTACTAGATAATTTATTGGTTATCAAAGGTTACCACTATAAATAACGACGTTCTATATGTAGTGTTTTACTTTGCAATTTGAAGGAACACAACCTACAAGCTTTGTTCCCTAGATTTGTTCTAACACATTCCTACAATATATGGTCGAAGTAAGTTTGTAACAGTCCTAACTAGTCTTGAGTTAGCTTATAAGAAGTTCTAATAAATTTAATAGGTTATTTTACCCTGTGAATAGTGCACACCCAGGTTGGTCATGTACTATTCACGACTTAAAAAACAAAACAAAAATTTGCCCCTTGAATTGCGCACGCCCGAGTTTGATGTGCACTATGTTAAACCTAAGAGTGCTGAAATCCTCATTGGATCCGTTTTTTTTGAAATTATCGTTTTATCCCTGCACGTCTAAGGTATGCGTGCTAAAAGTGTAGACATAATCTAGACGTGATCTTTTAAGTTACTCCCCTTTATATTATGCAACTTGGATTATTTTGGAAAATGTTGAAGTGAGCATAGCTCCTCCTCTTTTAATCCAAGCCACAAAACTCTATCAAACCTTAACCAACATCTCTCACAATCCTTCGCTCAAATCTCACATTCGTAGCCTCCCTCTCTCACTCACTTTCACACATCCCTCACACAGCCGCTCATCAGCCTGCTTGCTACACTTCGGGAGAAAGTCCATAACTTCCGGCTCACTGCAGATTTTGGTCTCAAACTTTGAGGAAGGATATAGACTTGTGGATATATCTCCTCACATTGGAATCTCTCCATCTTTATCTTTGCGTAAGGAGAACTAGCTCCATCAAGTCGGGTCATGGAATATCCTCTACTCATAGATCTTCATCTGATTCGCTTTAGGAGAATAATCATAATGTGGATCGTGCGATTTGAGTACCTTAATCTAACTAAAGAATATTTCTTTTGTGCGTAATAGATTAAGACTGTAAGAACAATGATTACCAAAACGACCTTCTTTATTGATTCTACTATAGTTTACAACTTCAAGGCGAACACACAATTCTTAGTTTGTCACTAAACTCTCCTAGATATTGCCTAAACTCTAAATCAACAAAGATAATCTCTTGGAACAAACAACCTTTTCTAAATTAATAATCTAAACTATTTATACTAAAGACACAATTGTGGGGAACTAATCTACGAAAAGCTAGATAAAAACAATAAACAAAATAATAAATTGTAACTGAATATCTAAGATAACAAAGTATCTCTAACAACCTAGATTATGAATCTAGGAGATCTCTCGTAAATCTATCTTTCCTGGCTTAAATATATCTTTCCTCTTTTACGCGTTCGGTTCCCTTCCTTTCACTCGGCTCCCATCAGCGCGTCACTCCCTTCTATTGTTTAGAGCTTCTATTACTCGGTTCCCTAACTCCTTTACTCGATCCCCTAACTCCTTTAACCGATTCCCTTTATTCTAGTGAAACACTTTGAGCGCTTTGCTTCTCATTTGACTTGCTTCAGCTTCCGAACTTAAGCTCGTTAATTTCTTTGCTCCAATTATCTAATTTGCTCGAAGGCCTATTGCTATCATGCAATAACTCACTCAAGGTAGACATTAGTATATAAAGATGTTTGTTATCATTAAAATTGAGATATCATAAGTTATAGATACTAGTAGCTAGTTCCTATAACCAATAATTTCTCCCTTTTAATGATGACAAATATAGAATTATGGCATACATATAAAAATTTAGCCAAAGGAAATGAGAAAGAAATATTTTTGATTCTCCCTTAACTTGTGAAAAAATAGCATATATCGCCCTTTGAACTTACCTTAAGGGCTAGTTCCCCCTTAATCAAATATCTCCTATGCCTGTATTATTCCCTCTTTTGACATTATTTAAAAGGTCAAGCTCAATATTAAACAAGGGAAACTAAGTATAGTAAGTGTGTACTCTCTAGGGGAATGATTAAGTGATGCATAAGAAAACAAATAAGTAAGTCACTTCTCAGTACGAACTAGAGCAAGCAGGCAATTAATTAAAATCACACTTCATATATTAATAAGCACACATAAACAAGTAATAAGAGAAAAAATACATAAAGATTTTTTAGGAGCTTTTGGATTTCTAAGGATCCCTAAGTGATTGGGAACGAGCACTGATTCAAGGCCACTATTCATTTTCGAAGTCGCTTAGATAATCTTCCTTCAGAGGGCATACCATGAGAGCCTTGATGTGGTGAAGGTGCTAGTCAATCATCTTGCGAAGGCCTGCCATGTGCTTGTTCAGTTGAAGCATGACCTCTAGTGTCTTGACTTGAATCTCAGAAGGGTGAGGTTTTCTAGTATGATGGGCTTGGGAGGGCTCTTGAGGCGTTGAGATTTGGGTTCTACTTTGGGTTCAGACCGAGCTTGAGCTTCTCTTGAGCGGCCTCCATGCCTGCATTCTTGACCAATCGACGCAGCCCAGTAAGTGTCACTATACTCTCAAGCGTTGTCTCCTTCACTGGATTGTAGATGCCAAGTTCGATCATGATCTTCTTCACGACGTGCGAGTATGGCATCGCCTGGTTTTTTTGCATCTTGACTGTAAGCATGTGGGAGAGGATCAACCTCAGAGTGTCGATTAAACTCCCCTCTATCGTAGCTCTAAGGAGGCAAGCGTTGGCTATTGTTATTGTGTCGCACTTCTCTTGTCTTGGAACTACGTTTCGCAGAATGATGAAGTGAAGGAGCTTTGTGCCGAAAGATAGCACGTGGGTCTTGATTTCTTTAGACCTCACCTTGCGCACTAGCAGCTCGACCGTCTCTGACTTCCCGGAGGGCCAGTTCTTCTTTGGCAATGTTGCATATCCTTTGCCGATTGGGAGGCCGAGCACCTTGGCGACGAGCTTTACATTGACGGTCTTGGGCTCGTCTCCCCACAGTATCTGCGCAACTGAATAGGGTTGGCCTGAGACTGGATGCATGTGAACCAAGGCGCTGTAAAATTTTCGCACTTTGTCGAGGCCGACTACGAATGACTCCTCTTCTAGCTCGCAACAACAGGTGTGCTCTAAGGTGGCGACAGTGGCAGCGACGTCAAACTCTGCCGAATCCAAGGTGCTACATATCCCTTGCCCTATTATGATGGGCTCGATCACCATGTGCGACCCGAAGTTTCCGTGTGGATGTGGGGGATGGATTGATGAGACGCCCTCCATTGGAATGACAACTTTTGAAGAGAGGCCTTTGGCCTTTTTAACTGTGGTGGAGGAGGGGTGATTTTGAGAGGGCGTTTGAGGTTTGTGCAACTTTAGGGGACTCAGGAGCTGTAAGGGTGAGAGTAGGGACTGTAAGAGAGAGGGCTGGTGGATGGCTTTTGTCGTGAGATGATATAGTAGGTGTGTGTTCACTGGATTTGGACGAGGAGGGATTCGGGGTGGTGGAAGAAATGGAATGAATGGGCTCGGTTATTTGGGCTTTATCCTCCTCCATTGGAGTGTGAGTGGTATGACGAGAGGAGGTAGTCCCTTTAGCTGGTGGTGATGGTGAAGTTTTTTTCTCTGGGATTTTGTGTCTTGGAGAGTGGGCGGATGTGATGGTGGTTTGGGTATGTGGGATTTCAGCCATCGGTGGTGGTGCTTGAGCATAACGGGTGTAGGTGGTGGCGGATTTGTGGAGATGGTGGGAAGGAACTGGAGAAAATCTTGATACTTCAAGTACTGCTCCCATTTTTCAGGAGTAATGTTGAATTGGTTGGCCATTTCTATTTTGTGAAGTAGCTTTAGAGATTTGTAGTGAGATATGAGAGAAAGAGAGTGAGAGATGTGTGCGAATAGGGTGAATGGACGGATCTGGGGTGGATTGGCTTAAATATGGGAGGTGCAACATTCAAAAAGCAACAGTCCATTTCAGATCAGATTCGGCGCCTCAGAACTTGGTGATGCATGTTACCGTTTGGGAACTAGGGTGTAATTATTGCCTAGGAAGTAGGCGGCCTTGAGAGCGCTCGGTCCCTATGTTTCCATCGGTCTCTATGCTGAGTTCCCCAAAAAACTGCGCTTCATACCATTTTCTATGTTCTCGGTCCCCATACTCTTTATGTCCCTAAGTTCAGTTCCCATCGCACTGCGCTTGATATTTACTCATAAAACTCGGTCCCCATCTTATTAAGGTGTTGTGTATAAGTTCCCATTCTCAGCAGGATAAATTTACTAGCTTAAGCACTTAATTTAATTCAAACACACAAAAGGACTTCATAGCTCTTTAAATAAACATGTGCTAAGCATAATTAGGATGACTCTTTGTCATATAAGTGAATATTCCCATGTGTGGACTATTGGTCATAGGGAAAGGAACACAAAGATCAAGGCTAAGGGACTAGCTTATAAACACGAATCATATCTGGGGGGGGGGCTTTATGATATGGTTAAGAAGCGATCATCTTGTTTATTTATCAAGGGTTCAAAGAGAGAGCATGCAAAGGTATCAAACTTTAGCAAGCAACAATACAATCCTACAAGGGCCTAACAAGCATTTATCAATAAGCATCACATAGAGCATGTGAGAGACAAATACCCCTGAGAGTATAGGCTAGGTTTGCGCACATAATAGTCCTAAATTCCCAAGTTTAAAAGAAGCATGAAGTTTAAGGAGTCAAGAAGGAAGGAGATTACAATGATAGGGAGATGCTTAATGAAGGGGAATCAATCCCAAGTGTAGCCTTAGTTTGATAAATGGTTCCTTGTTCAGAGCCTTGGTGAAAATGTCAGCTATTTGATCCTCATTTCTAGAATGGGTAAGCTCTATTTTCTTCTTCTCCACATGGTCTTGAAGGAAGTGATGACGTACGTCAATGTGCTTAGTTCGAGAGAGGTGCACATGGTTCTTTGAGATGTTTATAGCACTTGTGTTGTCAAATTTTATTTCAAGAGAGCCTATAGTAATACCAAAGTCATTGAGTTGTTTCTTAAGCCATAGGAGTTGAGCACAACATAAAGCAGCCGCTATGTATTCTGCCTCGGTGTTGGGCACGGCTACTGAGTTTTGCTTTCGATAACCCCAAGAAACAAGGCAAGGGCCTAAGAATTGAGCCATACCAGAGGTTATCATTCAATCAACTAAATAACCTGCATAGTCAGCATCTGTATATCCAACAAGGGTAAAATTGCAGTTCTTAGGGTACCACAAACATAAATTATCAGTCCCTTTTAAGTAGCGAATGATTCGCTTGATGATAGCGACATATGACTCCCTTGGATCAGATTGAAATCTCGCACATAGGCTTACTGCAAGGACAATATCAGGCAGTACATCAAAGATCCAACCATACCTCGATAAAGTGTCTCATTAGTCTTGTGCCCATTGAGGTCTGCATCAAGCTTAGTGCATGTGGACACTTGGGCGTGAAGGGGCTTACTATTTTCCATCCCAAACTTCTTGATTATCTCCCTTATCCCTTAATTACTTTTGTTGATGGATTTGTATGCCTTAAGCCTTTTGCACCACTTGAAGGCCGAGAAATAAGTTTAGTTTTCCAATCATGCTCATGTTGAACTTGCTACTCATCACATTCTTGAATTATCTACAAGCAACAAGTTAGTGGAGCCAAAAATGATATCATATACATATACATGAACCACGAGAATGTTGCCCTTGTGTTCTTGAATGAAGAGCCTCTTGTCAATCATCCCCCTTTTGTAGTTATTTGCAACGAGGTAATCAGAGAGACAATCATACCACGTCATTGGAGCTTGCTTCAAGCCATATAGTGCCTTCTCTAGGAAATACACGTGCTCTAGGTGCTTTGGGTCCTCGAATCCTGGAGGTTGCTTGACATATACTTCCTCGTTGAGAACTCCATTGAGAAAGTTCGTTTTCACATCCATTTGGAAAAGCTTGAAAACCTTGTGAGAGATGAAGGCTATCAAAAGACGAATGGCCTCTAGACGAGTGACTGGAGCATAGGTCTCATCATAGTCAATTTCCTCTTGTTGGTTGTACCCTTGAGAAACAAGATGAGCTTTGTTCCTTACCACAACACCTGAGTCATCGAGCTTATTTCTAAAGACCCAGCGAGTTCCAATGATAGTATGATTAGAGGGCTTAGGAACTAGACGCCAGACTTTATTCCTCTTGAACTCATGAAGCTCTTCTTGCATAGCGGCCACCCAATCTGGATCAAGGATGGCTTCTTTGATGTTCTTAGGCTTGTTGAGGGAGACAAACGCGTTGAAGGCATATAAATTAGTCTCTGAAGTGGCTTCTTCAAGTGCTTCGGTGATTGCATCTGGACAAGCCTCTAAAGCTACTCTTGAGCAAGTATGCACTCCTGAGTGTAAAGAAGTGATCATGTTCCTTGGAGGATGAGAGCCTCGTTGCTGGAAGCCTATAGTAGGAGGGGCTGTGATGGGAACTATGTCGGAGTGAGAGGTCACATCGTTGTTATTGTCTGAGTCACATGCTATGGGAATTGAGGTTTTAAAAGGAGGGATAAGTGGATTTAAGGCTCTAGAAGAAAGTGCTTGAGTTTTTTATGAAGGCGCTTCTAAGAGGGCAACTTCGGGAATGGATCTGCAGTGTTAGACGTCGGTGAATGGAAAATGCCTTCGTCGAACACCACGTGTATGCTCTCCTCATAAGTTCTAGTTCTTTGATTAAACATCTTCTATGACTTACTCACTGGAACATAGCCAAGGAAGATGACTTTATCGCTTCTTCCATCAAAGTTTCCCAAATTATCCTTTCCGTTGTTGAGCACAAAAGCACTTGCATCCAAAGACCTTGAAATGGGAGATGATGAGAGGATATCCTTTGATCAGCTCATATGGGGTTTTAGCGAGTGTAGGGCGTAGAAGATCCCTATTGGTGATGTAGCAAGCTGTGTTCACTTCTTCATCCCATAATGATGAAGAAACTCCACTTCCAAGTAGCATTGTTCTCGCCATCTCCACTAAAGTTATGTTCTTCCATTCAACAACTCCGTTTTGTTGTGGAGTCCTAGGGCTGAGAAATTATGGCTTATCCCTCTTTTAATGTAGTAGCCAAGCATCTTGCTATTCTCAAACTCGGTCCCGTGATCTGAACAAATGGAGAGCACTTGTAGTGATAGTGAATTCTCAAGCACAGTGATGAGCTCAGTGAAGCGAGCGAAGACTTGATCTTTAGAGCGCAAGAAGAGTGTCCATGTGAATCTAGAGAAGTCATCAACGATCACAAATATGTAACATGCTCCACCAGGGCTTTGAACACGCATAGTTCCACAGAGGTCCATGCGAAGAAGCTCAAGGGGCTTCTTGATTGTAATGTCTTACTTTGGCTTGAACGAGTTTATGACTTTTTTTCCCTTGACACAATTAGCACAATGTGTCATATTCTCTATCTTGATAGGAGTTAAAACACGGACTAACTCTTTCGCACGAAGCTTGTGTAGAAGATGTAGATTGACGTTCCCTAGTCTTTGATGCCACAAGGAGGTTTGATCTTCTATAGTAGCAAGGAAAAGGTGACTCTTAGAGATGTAGCTGGGGTCAAATATGTAAGTGTTATTGACTCGCTTTCCATTTAAGATGACTTCATTTGCAGAATTCCTCACAAAGCACTTTGAGGTAGTAAATGCTACCTCGTTTGGTCCCTCATCATAGAGATGAGCCGCACTCAATAGATTATAGCGAAGGCTCTCCACAAATTTCACCATCTGAATCTCTATTTTATCATTTAGATGCATCTTTCCATGTCATGTAATCTCTCTATCCCTTTTGTGACCAAATGATACGCTTCCACCGTCATAGTTCTGAATTTTTTGCAATCTTTCATTGTCTCCAGTCATGTGACATGAGCAACCACTATCAATGTACCATTTGTTCTTGCTACTCAATTTTACCTACAATGAAACAATCAAACCTTTGGAACCCATCAAAGCTCAGCTTTTCTGGGTGGATTAGCTTTCTTGTTCACATTAAGAGAATGATTATTGACACGCTTTTGGCCTTTGGTTGAAGGAACATGCTCAAGATAAGAAGGGTCATTCAAATCAAGCACTTCACGTGTATTATGAGTGGATGACTTGTATGGCTTGTTACTTAGAGCATGCTTCTTCTTGCAACTATGTATAGTATGGTCATTATTACCACATATCCTACACCATTCATTATATTTAACATAACCGTACTTGCCCTTTCCAGGTCTGAAGGGCCTCTTATCCTTAAGCTTAGGATCTAAGGTGTTTACTGTGTTCCCTTGGGCTTGTCTCACATACATCTTATGAGCCTTTCCCCCTTGGAAGCAACAATTAATGTCCCTTGACAGTTGTTCAAGTGCCTTTACCTTTTTCTCCAGAAATTCATTTTTGCTCCTACAAGTTTGAAGGGCTTTATCTAAGGTCTCACCTTTTTTAGTTAATTCTCTAGTAAGCTTCTCATTGGCACTATATCCCTTAGTGGAATCCCCATATGAGTCATATCCTAGACCAGTTCCAGATCTAACAAAAATTGTTTGATTAACCGTGTTCTTATTAATAGATTCAGTTAGATCGGTTATTTTATTAAGTATGATTCCTAAGTCGCTTTCTACCTTTGAGTACAATTCCTTAGATAATTCCCCTAGAGGTTGCTTACCACTGCATCCCTCGAAGGTCTTAGTCATCAAGCTCACTTCCCTAGATATAACTAAGGTCTTTTCTTTATTAGCTAAACTAGTGGAAAAATCTAGACACTCACTACGTAGATCTTTGACTTCTTCAACATATTCATTGATTTGTGACTCTAGAGTTTCAGTCTCTTCTAAAAAGCCTATAATCATGTTGATGAGCTCTTTCTTTTTGAGAAAATTGATGCGAATCGGGAAGGGGTCAATAGAACCTCAAGAGCAAGGGCCTTTGTGTCATCCATCAAGCAGTGGCCTTGGTAGCCTTTGTGGAGGTCAGCTTCATCGTCTTCTTCTCCCCACACCGAGAAAAGTACCTTCTTTTCAGATGCTTCAACCTTGGGGTTAGTACATGTCTTAGCAAGATTCCCCTCTTCCTGGCAATTGTAGAAAGTGTACTCCCTAAGATCTCACTTTGCTGAAGATGATGACTCTCCTTGACCAACTTTCTTCTTGAACCATTTCTTGACCATCTTTGTCATGAGGGCGACTTACATGTCATCGTCCTCTTCCTCTTCACCATCGTTGATGTCCATCTTTTTTAGAACCTTTGTAAGCTTCAAAGCGGTTCCAGTGGATTCGTGCAAATCGTTGATGTCCATCTTTCCTCATATTAGTGTTCTCTTGGTCAAAAAATTTGCCAAATATGTCGACCACTGAGAGCTTCTTACAATCTGAAGACATTAGAGCGATTCTTCGGGTGAGCTCGAACTTGTCGCTCATTGCATATATGATCGATAGTGTTTGCTCCCAAGCATCAATCTTTATACTAGCTGCGCTTAACTTGTTCACCAAGATAGTGAACCAGGATTGGCAAGCGGACACGCTTTCACCAGGGAGTTGCTTGAATGCTTGGATCTCTCTTGGAAGACTAAATTTTCTGGTGTCCTTTTGATCTTCACTGCCTATGTGAATGGAGATGATGGCATCCCACATATCCTTGGTCGCTGGTATGCCAATGGCCTTGTCGATGTTTGTTCATGTGAGTCCACATAGAATAAGTTGTTCAGCTTTTGAATTCTTCTCCATATTGGCATAGTGTTCAGGTTGCCAATCTTTCCTTTCCTACAATTATGGAAGCACTTTATCGTCGAGCTCTATAATCTTCCAACATTGGTAGTCTTGGGTTTGGATGAACGTTGTATGCACTCCTAGCCACCAGTCAAGCTCCCCTTCAAGAAGCTAATAAGGTTTGTTCAAGGACATCCCTAGGTAGAACTAAGGGTAAGCAAGTTTATCCGATCAGACGACCCAATCCGAGAACTCGCTGATCCATATCCGAACCGGATATAGATCATGATAGGATATCCGAGAATCCGAAAATATTAATAATATTATAATATTTTTAAAACTAGATAATCTATACATGTACTTTAATACTAGTATAGTTTTAAAATGTTCACATTAACAGTGCACACTATACTTATAAAATTTTAATCCCAATGTGAAAACAAATCATTTGTCCCGGATAATAAGAACTTTTAATATATTTATAATAAATTATTAGATACAAATCTGAATTATTAATGTATTAATTTTTATTATTAGTTTTATTATTTACTAGTTATATAATTGATTTGAAATTTAAAAAATGAATTTAAATATTTTTTTCCCTACAAACCATAATTTTTGGATATCTGGTATAAAAATCCAATCCGCTCCAATCCGGCTTATGCTGGATCAGATACAAATTGAGATATCAATAGAAACTTACCCGGATATCCGATATACATCTGGTTGCTCATCCCTAGTTAGAACTATGAACTTAGAGAACTATGTTTTGTTTAAGTTTCTAATCGAAGACCCTTGTTTTGATTCAGACAACAATTAGTGTTCACAAATTCTTTTGAGCTTATTCCCAGGTTTATAGAACAAAGGAAGCAATCACACAAAGTTCCTTATATGCTCAACGAAATAGATCATGTTCTCTTAAACCCATATCAAGAGAACGAGCTCTCTCAAGCCTTGATGTAAAGAATAACATATTGGTATGTTGAACGAAGTGAGACGTATCTTCAACTTCTCTCCATGATATTCTTCATTGATTATCATAAAGATCATAGGAGATATAAAGGTTGAAGTCAAGAACATTAGTTGTCAAGAGAACGCGATAGGATCGCTAAATCAAAGGGATTGTCTTCATGGATTCGTGCAAATCAGATCATACACTCGGATTTGGAGGAAGTTTGAATGTGTATTTTAGGAAACCCTTACATTTATTTGTATTTGTAGAATCTTATCATTTTAGGCAGCTAATTCTTGTAATCAACTTAGGGTTTTGACCGGGATGGTTGATTAGGGAAATAACCAGTTGAAAGGATAAATTTAAGGAGTTTGAATTTGAATCAAATGTGAGCTCATTTTCTGGGTTCATGCTTGGTAACAAATTCAATACTCCTTCTTCCAATCTTCTTACCAGTTTTTAGATAAAAAGAAGTGAAGAAGAAGAAATTGACCGTAATATTCTTGTGAAGAGAACTGAGTAAGCCTTTGTTTTATAGTTTGATTGCTTTTAGATCAGGAAATGCTTATGTGTCAAAGTGTAAGCCTTGTGTTCTCCTAATCTATTGTAATTGAAAGTGAATAGAGATATTAGGCCTTTAAATCCATTTGAAAGAAAGGTAGTGAGTTTTCTCCTAGATAATCTATTGGCTATCAAAGATTACCACTATAAATAACGACGTTCTATCTGTAGTGTTTTACTTTGCAATTCAAAGGAACAAAACTTACAAGCTTTGTTCTCTAGATTTGTTCTAACCCATTCCTACAATATATGGTCAAGTAAGTTTGTAACATTCATAACTAGTCTTGAGTTAGCTTATAAGAAGTTCTAAGAAGTGTAATAGGTTCTTTTACCTTGTGAATAGTGCACACCCAGGTTGGTTGTGCACTATTCACGACGTCAAAACAAAATAAAAATTTGCCCCTTGAATTCCGCACGCCCGGGTTTGATGTGCACTATGTTTAACCTAGGCGTGCTGAAATCCTCATTGGATCCGTTTTTTTAAAAATTATCGTTTTATCCCTGCACGTCTGAGGTATGTGTGCTAAAAGTGTAGACATAATCTAGACGTGATCTTTTAAGTTACTCCCCTTTATATTATGCAGCTTGGATTATTTTGGAAAATGTTGAAGTGAGCATAGCTCCTCCTCTTTCAATCCAGGTCACAAAACTCTATCAAACCTTAACCATCATCTCTCAAAATCCTTCGCTCAAATCCCACATTCGTAACCTCCCTCTCTCACTCACTTTCACAGAACCCTCATGACAGGCGTAAAACGGTCGTTGTTCATATCAAAAATATCCAACTAAACAATTCCACTAGTAAAGTGGTAAGTCGGAGTCGAATCCCAAGAGAGCCACAACGATAGCTTATTTCTATTGTGTTACCTAGTAGTAACTAGGGGTTTTTTATTGTAATTCTAAACTAGCAATAATAAAGCGACAAATGTTGAGTTTATAAACAATAATAATGGAAAGCTCACTCCTTTAGTATCATGGCATTATTCTTATGGAATGTTGATCATCGAATTCTATTAATCCTATATTCTTAAATATCTAATCCGATTGTCCTACTCTTTGTTCGTAAATAGCAACTAGTCCAAATAGTCCTAGAAACCCTTGTTGTAAGCAATAACCAAAAAAATCCTAAGGTTCAAAAGCGCAACACCATAAAGATCAAAGATAAGTAGGCCTATTCAATACCATTGGGAAATCACCGATACTCGAAACAGGTTTATAATCTCTACAAAATAAGCACTCGCAAATAGTCTATGCAAATTCTGATTGCTACCTAAAAGACAAGACTTTTCAAATCGAAATTATCAAGCCTAGCAATATGATGGATAATAATCAACCTAGTTGCGCACCTAGAAAAAATCAAGATCAATCAGTAGACAATAAAGCACAAGAGATCATAAAACAATCCTGAATTAAACTTAGAACATAAACATGAGAATTCTCACAAACGTTTCCTAGAATAATGGCTTCAACCTAAGAGTGAACTAGAAGGATCTTAGCCAGACATAGCCAATCGAAAGCAATACATAATTATGATGAAAACTAACCAGGGAGGATGATGAAAATGGAACAAAGGTGGAAGCTTCTTCTTGGCTGCTGAATTTCTAAGGATGAAGTTGGAAAAAGAATCAAAGGTGAATGAATAATAATCTAACCTAATTTCTAAAGGCTTATATAGTATCTAGTAAAAGAGAAATAAAATAAATCAAAAGATGTGGAAAAACTGATAAAAATCTCAGATAAAAATCTTCGTTTAATTCCCGTCTGGCTCCGCGTCGCGATTGAGACATGTACGCGGTCGAGACATGTCAATTGAGGCTAAATCGCGATCGTGACATATCTGTCGCGGTCGTGACAGCTTCTGCAGAAAAGTGATGTTCATAGAATTGCCATAACTTTTGGCTCACAACTCCGATTGAGCTCATCTTTTGAGGTAATCAATTAGACTTCAATATCTAACTCCTAGAATTTAAATCACCTTAATCGGACATCGGATCAGGGAGAACGAGCCATCTGAACTCAGCTCAATATCTCAGCACTTCTTCTTAGCACTTCTTCTCTTTTCTTCAATGGTCGAAGCGCGTCTTCGACCCTGTTCTCTTGGTGTAGGCGTGGTATACTTTCTCTAGCTCCATCCCGAATGCACTAAAAGTGAGCACAACCGGGATCTCCATGATAAAACCACTAATACCGCTTACGAGCATCCCGCAAATCCATAAATGAACACCAAATTAGATTCTGGGAATACCACTCGTTAAGCATCTAAACACCACTAATCCTAAGCTAATAGTCGGTACTTAACACCATATAATAAGCTCCTATCACCTCACACACCCGCTCATCACCCTTCTTGCTACAATTCGGGAGAAAGTCCATAACTTGCGGCTCACTGCAACTTTTGGTCTCAAACTTTGAGGAAGGATATAGACTTGTGGATATATCTCCTCGCGTTGGAATCTCTCCATTTTTATCTTTGCGTAAGGAGAACTAGCTCCATCAAGTCGGGTCAAGAAATATCCGCTACTCACAAATCTTTATCTGATTCGCTTTAGGAGAATAGTCATAATGTGGATCATGTGATTTGAGTACCTTAATATAACAAAAGAATATTTCTTTTGTGCGGAATAGATTAAAACTTTAAGAACAATGATTACCAAAACGACTTTATTTATTGATTCTACTAGAGTTTACAACATCAAGGTGAACACACAGTTCTTAGTTCTTTTCTAAACTCTTTTAGCTATTGCCTAAACTCTAAATCAACAAAGGTAACCTCTTGGAACGAACAATCTTTTCTAAATCCATAATCTAAACTATTTATACTAAAGGCATATTTTCTGGGAACTAATCTACGGAAAAGCTAGATAAAAACAATAAAAATATCTAAGATAACAAAGTAGCTCTAACAACCTAGATTACGAATCTAGGGGATCTCTAGTAAATATATTTTTCCTTTTATAGCAGTTTAAATATATCTTTCCTCTTTTACGCGCTCGGTTCCCTTCCTTTCAATTGGTTCCTTTCAGTGCGTCACTCCCTTATATTGTTTAGAGCTTCTATTACTCGGTTCTCTAACTCCATTACTCGGTTCCCTTCATTCTTGTGAAGCGCTTTGCTTCTCGCTTGACTCGCTTCAGCTTCCTAACTTAAGCTCGTTAATTCCATTGCTCCAATTACCTAATTTACTCAGAGGCCTATTGCTATCCTGCAATAACTCACCCAAGGTAAACATTAGTATATAAATATGTTTGTTATCATTAAAACTGAGAGATCATAAGTTATAGATACTAGTCGCTAGGTTCTATAACCAACACATAACTTTCTATTACCTTGGTATTTTAGTTTGATATCTTGAAGAGTGAACATAGACTTTTGGATCTATTTTCACAACTTAAAATTACCTCATTTGGAGCTTTGAGGAGTGAGAAAGTCCCAGATAAAGACGGACCAATATGACAATAACTGGTTACTATTTATCTGTGTATTCTTAAGATTGAGGAAGAGGAAGCCTGGAGCCATGATCCATTTGGGCCTTATGAATTGGTATCAGAGCCTAGTTAACTCAAGTGCCCTATAAAGAGACCTATTGAGATATCTTCTTGCTCATGATCTTTCTCGGATCATGAACTTGAGGGCTATCAATATCCCATTCTTAGCTGTGAAATGTCCCCGTTTTGTAGGAAAGGATGGTATGGTGGCTTGTCTCCCCTTTTGAAAGATGAATGTGGAATGTGGGAGATCGCATACATCATAGGATCATTCAAACCACCAAATGCTATAAACTTTCTGCTCAAGTATGTGCGCCTTCCAAGGTGGCATTCCCTTTGGTTGAGCTCTCCTCCAACGTGTCAGGTCCTTCTCCATAAGTGCGAGATATTGCACCAAACCTACACAAGTTAATAGAGAGAATAAAACCACCAACAATGGATAAAATAAGGGACATGAGGTAAGCACAATCCATCATGATATTCGTGAAAAAAATGAAATGTATGTGTATCAACTAGTGTCTTCTTAGAGATGTGTCTAAGTATGGAGCATGATGCACACAACATTAAGGGGAGTCAAATGAAGAAGGAAAAGATCACAAGCTCCCAAAGGTGAAAATGATCAAAAAGAAGCACACATGAGTGTCTAATATGAAGTATCAAATGGGAATGTAACACATGAATATAAGAAATATTTTCTATATGCTCAATGTCAATCAACAATGAAGAATTTAAAAAAGGGAAGAAGAGTGAAACTCCCCTTGATTGATATGGAGAATGGGCTTGAGTCTGGTCATGGTCAAGAGAGAAGTGTGTACAATGTGGAACATCCATGACTTGAAAGTGATAGCAAGGGAGCACCATAGGGAACATATCCAACCAAGGTGTGGCCAACGTGTTGGATGGGTCTCCTTTGGTAGGATGATGAAGCTTGATTTCTATGCATGAAAAAGGTGCATCAAAACCCAGCACCAGTGCCTCTTGTAACACTTGTTCTTCCTAAAAAAAATAATGACACAATGGGTTGACAAGATGCACTTGTTGGTTCGTCATCCCACTTTGTCGGTGCATTCCATGTGACAGGTGGCAACAAAAATATATCCTCTCGCGTTACTTGTGTTTCGTCAATAAACAGGACACTGTAAGGGCACAAGAGGCAATCTGTGATTCGTCATCACATTTGGTCAGTGCATCCCATACGACGAGTGATACCAAACTCGTCGCAAGGTCACACCTTTTGTGAGGGGGAGCGTGTTCATGACGGACAATGAGAGAATTCGGGTTGACAGCTGCATGAGGAAGTCTCTAGCAATCCCATCCTTGTAAATTACATTTAGTGGCTCACCATATGGAGGATCATTGTTGGCGAACTCAAAAGTTGTGACAGAATCAACTGTGGTCTCGTAGGGCTTAACGTCATCTGAAGAAGCAAGTCGATGATGATTACGTTGCACCTGATGTCATCGAGCGCGTCAATTTTTTATGGTCGTTTCCGCGTGCATAAATGTGAGGTCTTCAGACATGGTGTGCTCAAGGCCTGCCGCGATAGGTGAAGATCGTAGTGTGAAACAATCAGATCGTGCTCTAGCAAACGTACGGTCAAGGGCATCGCACATGTGAAGCACCGGGTATCCTTGCACACTGACGGA
This sequence comes from Phyllobates terribilis, assembly GCF_046119375.1. Taxonomy (NCBI): domain Eukaryota; kingdom Metazoa; phylum Chordata; class Amphibia; order Anura; family Dendrobatidae; genus Phyllobates; species Phyllobates terribilis. The sequence goes on from NW_027366996.1 coordinate 24,053, forward strand.
GATGGCCCCGCTGACTGAGATGACCTTGCGGTTTAAGATGATCGCGCAAACTGGATGGTCACGCATGATTGGCTATTGATGATCGAAGGGAAACAATGTGGGCCTTTGTTGGTTTGAGCTAGGGCTGGAATAAGCTAGCTACACCTTTCCGCTTGTTTAATGATAACAAACTCAAGTACTTGATGTCCTTTTGTGTGTTTTAAGCTAACCAAGTATAGCTCAAGGAGTTTTGGGTGGCTTAAGAACAAGCGGAGAGGGTCTAGCTTAAGGTCTAGCGGGGAAAGCTGAATCTCGCCAAGACGTAATAAAGTTTGAAGTGAAGAAATAAGAAGACGAAAGGTCTAGCTATGAGTGAGCGAGTGTCGCTGCAAAGATAGAGGACCATGCTTTTGAAGAAAAGATAGAAGATACAAGTAATCGGATTAAAGCTTGTCCACGGGTGGAATTTTAGGCGTGCGCTTAGAGGATTTGGTCAAGCAAGGAGTGGCCGTTGAAGCTACATCTTAAGGGGAATGGAAACAACAGGAGTTTGTTAGAATTTCTACTTTTGGATAGTGGATGTACGGGGATAACAAGCTGGACAAATCAATAGAAGCGCTGAGGCACGGATTGCCAACGTGGAAGCTACAAGATCAAGCTGAAGAAGCACAAAGCAATACGGAGCGTTGATGCATTTCCAGAGCAAAGATGATCACGCAGATCGCTGAGGTGGCTGTTATTCATATGGAATGAGATATAGAATTGCTAGCTTAAGGGTTGTAAGTTAGAATTAATATATAAGGCGTGCATAGGAGTGTTGTTAGGCACGAGTTTTGAGCGTCACGAGATGAAGAGAGCAAAGCGATTAAGTTAGAGAGAAAGCTAGAGGAAAGCTACATAGAGCTTAAGTCGATGTGAGCAAAGCTATAGCCTAAAACATTTAGGAGCTTGATAGAGAGAGATTACTTGTATGAGCTGAATGAAACTTGTATTGTGAGAGAGAGAGAGTTGCACGAAGCTAGGAGTAGCTTAAGTGTGTAATTGCTTTTGAGATACTACAAGTTAGTGGTGAGTTTTATCCCGAGCTTATTATAAGCTTAGGGTTCTCACCTTGGTAAATCTTTGCACGAGCTGAGCATTTTAAATCAATTTAATTGTGCTTAATTGTAGCTAATATCTGTTCCGCAATCTAACTATATTATCTTCTATAGCTACTTGAGTTTAATTTGAGATTATACAAGTTTACAAGTTTAAGAAATCTTCGATCCTACAATTGGTATCATAGCTAAGGCCGCTCTTCCATAGATTCATACTCTCTCTATAGTTTGAATCATGGGAAATTATAAGCTTGCTTTTAACCTAGGTATCTCATTAGCTAATCTGCATGTCTTAGCTGAGGGAGAACTAAATTGATAATTAACCATAACTAAGAACTATATCCAACAAACAGATTATCAATGTTGAAGAATCATAGAGAAAGGAGAAGACAAGCTCACAACTGAGACGGACACATTCAAATAGGGTCTAGCAGAATATGCAACTCTCGAGAAAAATGCAAAGGCTAAGCAACTCTTTATAAAAGCTATCTCTCTCGAAAAGATATAGACACGATCATGTCCCTACCAACAACCAAGCTCATGTGGGAAGTGATTATTGATATGCACTCAAGCAGCGAAGACATGAAGAACAATCACAAATTTGAGCTCCAATGAGATTTCGACTTTTCAAGATGGGTGAAAGCGAGTCTATCTCCGATTATCATTCGATATTCCAAGTATTATGCAACAAAATGTCTTCAGGGGGAATTAAGGTAGACTCCTGGAAACTCTCACTTGCTTTCATTCATGGGGTAAATTCTAGATTTGATACCTCTAAGAGAATAATGCTAATGACTAAAGAAACAAAAGAGCTCCCTGTTTCTGTGCTATCTGGAAAACTTCGAGTGTAGGAAAGCAAAGATCTAAAGGAGTCTATTGCAGCTAAGGAAAACAAGGGGATGGCGCTCAACCTTAACAGAGTTCTTCAAAAGATTAAAGACAATGATGATGATGAGCATGAAGAAGACTGGGACATTGCGATGATGACAAAACTCATCAAGAAGTTCTTTAAGAGACAAGGTGGATTTCAAATAGATCAATCCAAGCCATGCGAACTCAATGATGTGGTGTGCTATAACGTCAAGGAAAGGGACACATGGCTAAGGCATGTACCACTGCTAAGGTGGATCCAAGCTCATCCAAAACTCCACCGAAAAAAGCCTTTGTCACTTTATGGGGTGATTCAGACGACGAGCTAGATTGTGGAGAAGCACAAGAGCTGTGCTTATTAACCGCTGAAGACTTAGAATTAGATAAATACAATGAGGTAAGATCTCTTAACTTTTAACTTCTTCCTAAGTGAAACCTTGTTGAGCTATTAAATGAATTGGTATTAGATCACAAGGCTCTTGGATCTAAAGCGATAGCACAGGAAGAAGAGCTAAATGATCTAAGGGAACAAACAGTTGAGCTCACTAAACAATTGTCTACAAAGCCCATCATTCTCACCAAATCTTGTGAGCTTTGCAAAGGCAAATGTATATCTATAGCTCATAGCACTAAATCAACTGTATCGAGCATGCTTGATGAAACCCTAACCAAGCTAGATGATCTAGCTGAGAAAGTTGAAGCAAAAACTGTCAACCAAACATGAAAGCAAGACCAGGTTTGGATTTCACCAATCATGATTCGTTTGATTCAGGTCCATCTCTATCTAGCGAGCTTCATGACAAATTAGTCAAGCTAGATAAAAAAACTTCACTCTTGCAAAGCTGAGAATCAATACTTACAAAGCAAGGTTAAAGTTATTGAGCAACGACCAAGCGAGGACAAGTAATGGTTTCATGGAGAGAATGCTCACAAAATGTATATCAAACAAGCGCAATCTCCAAACACTCAGCCTACTAGCATTACACGAAGAGAATCATTTCGGCCTGGAAAAGGCAAGTATGGTTATGTAAGATATAAGCATTATTGCACTTTCTGTGGAAACAATGGTCACTCTAGGCATGAGTCTGAGAGCTTGATTGAGCTCAAGAATAAGCCCTATAAGCCGTCTATGGCTTAAGGTCAAGCTCGATCCAGCTAGTCTTGCTGAAAGAAAGCTTGACCAGAGCGGGTCGTCTAAGACCAAGTTTGTACATACTAGGCCTTCAAAAGCCAAGAATGAACAAGCTAAAGTACAACAGGGCGTGCCTTACAAAGGCGAACCTCATCAAGTGCTTGATATGAATGATGATATCTATTATGAGTCTACTCCTAGAGTTGTGATGATGAATTTTTTACCTTCCATCTCAGGAATAGCTAGTGCTAGTGTTCCTTTGAAGCCACCGCTTCGTTGGACACCAAAAGCTTGATTGTTATTGCAGGTTGAAATGTAGAGTAGGACCTATAACGTTAAATCTATCAAGCTACTCTCATTTCAAACTAAGGGAGGAAAATCATCTCCTTCAGAGCTTAAACAAAAAGAAATCAAGCGTGCTAAACTCTCAGCACACATCTATTCTAATCTTATCTACTCAGAGATGTGTATCTATGTGAGCTAAGTGTCGCTTCATTCTAGCGAGACTCATTTGTGGTACAACTATATACTATATTTTAAGCGAGACTCATGACTATTCAAGCGAGACCATGGAGCATCCAAGTTGGTATCTATCTATCTTGCGTGGTCATATTCTGTACTTTCAAAAGAACAAAACAACAAATATATCTCTAAAGGCGCTTTACATGGATATCTTTCTAGGCCTTAGGCTTCTACCTGGTTTTCTATCTCTTCATTAGCTGAAGCGAGATATGTTGTAAGTTTCTCTCAACTTTGACTATGAATTAGCCGCTTAATCTTCATTGGAAACTTTAGTTTAATTGCGCTTCTTGCTTGCTTGTTATTCATGCATCATCTATTGAAACATGCCAATCTAGCTAGAGTTGTACATTACATTTAAGCTATAGCTTATAGTCATAACCATTGCATACTCTTCTTGTTCCACAAATAGAAAGTGGTGATCTTCTTTTAACCATATTACAAGCCTATAGAAATGATCCACTCCTACGGTGTCCTTAGCCGACTTAAATGTAACACTTCCTAAGCCCCTTTATATAAACTCTACACATGGAAGTATTCATATTTGTGACAAAAGGCCCAGCTACCCCTATATGCGCGCGCACACACACACACACACACATATATATATATATAAATAAATGAGTGTGAGTGTGCATTGTCCCCCATGTGAAATGTGCATTTCCTGTTATTCTGTCATGCTTAATTAGTTATATTTGGCACACATATCACACGCTTCACACGTCTAGCATGATCAAACGCTTATGTGAGTAGTAGATGAGGTGGAAGTTTGTGGCTGGTTTGAGTTCAGCTGCATCAAAGGTTTTCTTAATGAGGAAGTTTTCTTAAGGAAGAATGTTATTTTTTAGGCTCAAGGATGTGACGGTCTAAATATGTAGCTCAGTGATCTAGCTCTAAATAGATTCAGAAAAACTACGTTGCTCAGTGGTCTAGCTCTAATTAGATCCAAAAAAGCCTCACCTAGCCGTTACAATTCTAGCCGTTGCAGCGCGCCCAGAAAACGAGATATTCTAGTCATTGAAGATATTTGCAAAGATTTGAGAGCTAGCCGTTACATCTAGCCGTTGGTTTTAGCGGTGGAAACTTACAAAGGAAGATTGAGCTCAGCTATATATACACGGTTATGCATTCGCTCCAGACTTCTACTATAAGCACCACAAAGACTAAAATGGCCGATGAAACCCCGTTCGCCTACCATCTAAGGAAGAGCTATTTGCCGAATTTGTAGCAAAACGTGAGAAAGAGATTGTCGAACAAGAACGTGAGAGGCTTGCCAAGCTTGCTGATATAAAAGCACAGTGAAGCCGAGAAATTTCAGATTTGGGCCGTGAAAGGCTTGCTAAGCAAACCGAGCAGACAACTATATCTCCTACGACTCCTAAGACTCCGGCGACAGCTTCTACCATGTCTGTGACACCAGAAACTCCGGCGAATCCAGAGGCCAAAGAAGTAAGTGTCACATATCTCGCCGATGGTCGAGCTATCGAGGAGGGTCATGATTCAGTCACAATAGAGGATCCAGTCACCGTAGCAGTCTCAAATGTGTTATCCGATCTCGCCACAGTCAAATCGGAGTTATTCGTGACTCCGGCAAAATCTGTATCAGGTGACCATCTACTGCTCATCTCTCCCTCTTATTCTAATTTACTAGCTGCATCATTCGCTGAGGAAGTGGATGATGAGCTTGCCCTTTCTCAGAGTCAAATTATCAAGATGCTAAGAGCACCTCTAAAGCTAAGGGCAAACGTAATCTAGAGGAAGATGAAGTGCAGTCCGAGGAAGAAGTAGATGATGAGATAGATCCTTCATCAGCGGTAGTGGTGGTGAAAACTGAGAAACCTCCGAGCTCAAAGAAGCCGAGAAAAGAGACTCCAGAAGAAAAGCCAAAATTCTCGATCCCTACTGGCATGCGAAGCGCGACATCCTCACTCCGGTCATTATCTTGCCGGATATTCTGCATGATATTGATGCGGATAAATCCAACACTCGCAAGCGAACGAGTTCGGTTATAGTATCAAGGTGTCGAACACAGGGACTATGTAGTATCAATTGTTATGCCAACGAATAGACTAAGCCAAAGATCACGGAGTGAATAGTTTATGACCGAATTCAAACTAACAAGTAACACGAAGTTATCAATAGAGAAAGACTTCCAAGGTTAGGATCCCCACTATGATGTTTCAATGAGATTAAGATGATATATGGTTAACTTCCGAATTGAATGTCGTTCGAAGGACCAACTATCTAATGTCAGCACTACCTCTTCTCAGACGATAAGTGCACGTGCCTAGATTCGACTAGCAATCACTCTCGTGCAAGGCTATCCTAAACTAGACCCTTTACGCTTCTTAGAGATCAAATGACAAACAAATCAACTTCCGCTCTCGCGCTCCGCATAATCTATTCAATCATCGATCAACTACGATAGTTAAAATTCCACTAGAGAAATTAGATCACTCTCATGCAAATAATTCTCAAGTTCTCCCTAGGGATTTAACATGAATTGACAAATGTAAACTCAAATAATCATTCCCTAAAATCAAAATCTCCTCTCGGACTCAAATGATAGTAGGATTTCCTATTACAATAGTATTAGGGCAATAAGCATCCTAGGAGAGAATCAAACTTCATTCAAATGATCAATCAACCAAAAATCATCATAAAAACTCATCTACTCCATCATAGGGTTCACCCAACCATGGAAATTGAAGCTTAGCTAGACATGGAGAAGGAAGAAATCAAATTCATTGTAATAAACAACATACCATTCAACTTCAATCCAATCCAAGTTATCCAATCCACAAGCTTTCTCCTAGGGTTTTTAGATCTCCAAAAGTTTTCGAATCCCCAAAAAGGTCTCCCCAAGAGTCCCCAAGAAAAGTTCCTTTTATACCTAGGTTAGAGGAGGAAAAATCGTCCTGACGCGGCCCGTAACTCGGCCGAGTCTCAGGCCGAGTTACGTGGAAATGCATTCTTCTCGGAACGGGACTCAGAGCACGACTCGGTCCACGACTCGGCCGAGTCTCAGGCCGAGTCTCACTCTGCGAGGGTGATGCTTTGGTATTCTGACTCGGGCTACAGCTCGGCCGAGTCTCACTCTGCATAGGCTTCACTTCAATCTTCTTTTACTCGTTGCACCACACGTTCTTGACCCCGGCATTGCACATCCAAGTCATCCACATGAGCTTCCCCAAGATATAGTCCACGATCATCAAAAACGCCTCCAATTCATCCTAAAAACACATAACGCAAGGGTAGACTCCGAACACTAGAAATCTAAACGAAAAAGAAACAAACCTATCGAAAAGAAAACAAAACCAACCTAATGAGAAGAAATAAACATGCCCTAAACTATCCTAAATGCAAGTTATCATATAGAGGTAGCTTCAAACTCTGATCGCTTTACTCATTTACTCAAGTTGCAGAACTGGGATAAGTTAGTGATGGAGGTAAGAAGGGCTGATTTAGATCTAGTAAGGTAGTTCTACGCTCACTTTAGTAGTAGCTCTTTAGCAGGTGAACCAACTTCTTGCAATTTTCAGTGGTCTCGTGATGCGAGCGAAAATTTTAAGGTGAAAGATCTTACGAAGGCAATAGGTCAAGATCCCGGCCCATATGGTTCTTTAGTGGGCTTTGGGCAACTCTACAAGAAGAATTGGCCAACCAATTCTCGTGCTATCAAGGAAACAGTCTCCGGAAAAAATGTTCCAGTTGTACTCAAGACAGATCATCTTTCAGCTTCCAAGCGCCTACTCCATTACTTCATAATCAAGAACATCACGCCTCGCAACACCAACATGGACTTGGTGACTATTGCTGAATTGTTGCATCATGGCTAGGGTGCTGAGCGGACAGATTATCAACACAGCCCAAATCATATTTTCTCACATGGTTGTAAGTCGCGCTCACACTATCTCTCCTCTTCCCTTCCCGCACATAATCACCATAACGTTGAAGGCTGAAGGGTTGTATAAGCCAGTCCATGAGACGTCGTTCAATGAGGTACTCACGGTTGAGAAGGTGTTTGAGCTGGTCGCTAAGCCTGTACCTGCCAAGGCATCAACACCAATTGCTTCCTCCTCCCGTACCTAGTCCAGTGAAGTTCATTTACCAGCTGTCAGTGACCCACTTGCCTCCGAGCGAGTTGTTTTTGCTATTCAGGCTTAGGGTTCAACAGTGGAGCACAGGCTGACTGAGATCACAACTCAGCTTGAGCTCATTACAGCTCGAAAAGATGAAATGATTATTCTTCTCTAGAATTTGGTTGCTCTTATTAGACATCGCGGTGACTAGGGTTGAAGCGTGTGTTTTTGTTGTGTTCTCTTGCTTCCTCTTTTGCTATAAAGTTTAACTAGTAATCCTAGGATTTTCTGCTACAAAAGGTGTAAGGATTTTATGCTATAAAGTGTGCCTTTTTTTGTTGTTATATGATTGCAATTATTTTTTGGTTACACTTTTGCTATTTGTGCTTATTTCCTTTTATACCTTGATTAATGAGTTAACTTGATTGCACTTTCCACTTTAGTTCCTTTTGCATGAGTTAAGCTTGCATTTTTTAATGATGTCAAAAGAGGAAGCAAACAGGTACATATCCTTAATCAACTAAGGGGAAAGATTTTAGACCGGCTTGGTCTAAGGGGGAACAATGGTATACTCATTTAAGTGTTCTTAGCGAATATACTTGAGCTGATTTGTTATATCTGTAATACTTGATTATGCTAAGTTGCATATCTGTAACTTAACTAAGTACGCTTTGAAATTTTATTGTGCTATCTGTTTATGGAATTGTTATCATCTAAAAGGGGAAATTGTTGGTTTGAGCTAGAGATGGAATGAGCTAGCTAAATCTTTCCTGATACGGGGATGGCTCCCGTACAAGCTGGATCTAGCACTAACGACCCTCAATTGATAGTGAATTTGATGATGATCAACAAAGTTGCAGAGCTCAATGTATTTATTGTGTTTGAACTCTCAAAATCGATCCAACCCCAATGAATCAACCAAGAGAGGAAATATAAAACTGATTCAACCCAATGAATCAATAAACCTAAAAGGGAAATTATAGAAAGTGAACAACAGTGCACCATGATCCAACCCATTGATCCTGATTGACCAAGAACCGAAATCACCTGAACACAACCCTTTCGCCTATAATTGATGGATAGACTGACAAAGAACCCGACAACCGATAACTCGACCCATTGATCCTAATTGAACAAGAAACCAAATCACCAGAGTTGCAAGACCCGTTCATCCTAACATCGATCCATATCACATTGTACTTACAATTCATCTCTCCAACTCTCCATTGGAGAGGATGAAAGGAGGATGCCAAATAGAAATAAAACAACATGTTTTCTCAATTCAATTCAACCTTCCAAATACAACTAAAATTGGCCCTTAAATAGTCCAAAATGAACTGGACAATTAATGATTAAAACTGAACCAAAATCTTACTTAAAAGAAAGCAAGTGAACCGGCTTTAAAATAAGGTGAACCGACCCCAAACACACACACATTAAAACACTTATTAAACACATTTAATTAAACAATTAAGAAAATCTAAATCATCATCATCTCTTCTTAAATGCACGACGTCTCCAATGCTCCCACATCATTCTCCCCTTCTTTAAATAGATTAGTTCTCGAATCTTAATCTATAAACTTCCCTTTGCTGAATTTTTCTCGAATCTTTTTGCATACACTCAATAAAATAGTTATAACTCTATCCCTTGCATAGAATCAACTGGAAATTTGAGGGGGAAATCTAGATTCTGTTATCTAACTCTGGGAATTGAAATCACTCAATTCCGAGTCCAGACGAGGAAGAACGAGCCATATGAAGTCAGGCTATGAGCAGTTTGTAGTAGTTATGACAGTTTTAAAACCGACTTGTAGTGGAATGATGGTCTAGAACGTGGGGAAGTTGAGCCAATTATGGACGGCTCTTCAATGATGGATAGAGTGGTGGTAGGAGGCAGTTATGGGAGAACAAAAACCTTCAACCCTTGAGTGGTGAACCTACCTCCAAGTGTGGTGAACCGGTAGTTGCACTTTGATGAACATGGGCGGCCTGTTGATGAATCTGGCTCCTCTTGTTGATGTCCGACGTCAAGGCGGTATAAAGGAGGTCTTCCAGTGGCTAACAAAGTGGTGGTTGGTGGCAAATAGATCTGATACCAAATTGATACGGGGATGGATCCCGTACGAGCCGGATCTAGCACCAACGACCCTCAATTGATAGTGAATTTGATGAATCAACAAAGCTGCGGAGGTCGATGTGTTTATTGTGTTTAAACTCTCAAAATCGACCCAACCCCAATGAATCAACCAAGAGAGGAAATACAAAACTAATTCAACCCCAATGAATCAACAAAACTAAAAGGGAAATGATAGGAAGCGAACAAACCGTGCACCATGATCCAACCCATTAATCCTGATTGATCAAGAACCGGAATCACCTGAAACAACCCTTTTGCCTATAATTGATGGATAGACTGACGAAGAACCCGACAACCGATAACTCGACCCATTGAGCCTAATTGAATAAGAACCAAATCACTCGAGTTTCAAGACCCGTTCATCCTAACATTGATCCATATCACACCGTAACTTATAATTCATCTCTCCAACTCTCCATTGGAGAGGATGAAAGGGAGGACGCCAAATAGAAATAAAACAACATGTTTTCTCAATTCAATTCAACGTTTCAAATACAACTAAAATTGCCCTTAAATAGTCCAAATGAACCGGCTAATTAATGATTAAAACTGAACCAAAATCTGCTTAAAAGAAAGCAAGTGAACCGGCTCTAAAACAAGGTGAACCGGCCCCAAACAAACACACATTAAAACACTTATTAAACACATTTAATTCAACAATTAAGAAGAACTATATCATCATCATCTTCTTCTTCAATGCATGAGGTCTCCAATGCTCCCGCATCATTCTGGAAGAAAAAAAAACTAAAAGGGAAAGGATAGGAAATGAACAAACTGTGCACCATGATCCAACCCATTGATCCTGATTGACCAAGAACCGAAATCACCTGAACACAACCCTTTCGCCTATAATTGATGGATAGAATGAGAAGAATCCGACAACCGATAACTCGACCCGTTGATCGTAATTGAACAAGAACCAAAGCACCCGAGTTGCAAGACCCGTTCATCTAACATTGATCCATATCACACCGTAACATACAATTCATCTCTCCAACTCTCCATTGGAGAGGATGAAAGGGAGGACGACAAATAGAAACAAAACAATATGTTTTCTCAAATCACTTCAACGTGGAGATTATAATCTGATTTTTGGCCTCAAATACTACTAAGTGAACGGCCATTTAATGGATAAAAGTGAACCCAAACTAAACCCAAAAGAAAGCAATTGAACCGGTTCTAAAACAACTTGATACAAACACACATTAAAGTACTTACTAAACACATTTAATTCAACAATTAAGAAGATCTAAATCGTCTTCATCTTTGAATCATTCTTTCCTTGATTACCTTGATGCTCCCGCATCATTTCCGCTTGTTTTGATGATAACAAACTCAAGTATTTGATGTCCATTGTGTTTTAAGCTAATCAGGTATAGCTCAAGGAATTTTGAGTGTAGCTTAAGCATAAGAGGTCTACCTTTGACCACTGAGGATCTAGCTTAAGGTCTAGCGGGAAAGCCGAATCTCGCCAAGATGTAATAAAGGTTGAAGTGAAGAAATAACAAGACGGAAGATCTAGCTTTGAGCGAGCGAGTGTTGTTGCAAAGCTAGATGATCACGCTTCTGAAGAAAAGAGAGAAGATACAAGTAATCGGATTAAAGCGTGTCCATGGGTGGAATCGTAGGTGTACAATTAGAGGATTTGGTCCAAGGAAGGGAAGGTCGTCGAAGCTACAGCTTAAGTGGAATGGAAACAACAGAAGTTTGTTAGGATTTCTACTTTTGGATAGTGGATGTACGGGGATCGCCCAAGCTGGACAAATGAAGGGAAGCGCTAAGGCACAGATTGCCAACGTGGAAGCTACAAGATAAAGCTGAAGAAGCACAATGAAATATGGAACGTTGATGCATTTCCAGAGTGAAGATGATCACACGGATCACTGAGGAGGTTGTCTTCATGTGCGGCGAGATATAAAATTGCTAGCTTAAGGGTTGTAAGTTCGAATTACTATATAAGGCATGCATAGGAGTGTTGTTAGGCACAAGTTTTGAGCATCACGAGCTGAAGAGAGCAAAGCGATTAAGCTAGAGAGAAAGCTAGAGGAAAGCTACATAGAGCTTAAGTCGTTGTGAGCAAAGCTATAGCCTAATACACTTAGGAGCTTGATTGAGAGATTACTTGTATGAGTTGAACGAAACTTGTATTATGAGAGAGAGTTGCACGGATCTAGGAGTAGCTTAAGTGTGTAATTGCTTTTGAAATAATACAAGTTACTAGTGAGTTTTATCCCGAGCTTATTAGAAGCTTAGGGTTCTCACCTTGGTAAATCTTTGCACGAGCTAACAGTTTAAATCATTTTAATTGTACTTAATTGTATCTAATCTCTATTTCGCAATCTAACTCTATAGCTTCTATAGCCACTTGAGTTTAATTTGATATTATACAAGTTTACAAGTTTATAAATTTAAGAAATATTTGATCATATAGCCGTGATCCTTGCGATCTCGTAGTCGACAAATGTCGCATCGCGTGAAGTTGCATCCATGACTTGACCTAGGGAAGAATTACTTAAAGGAAGTCATTGAACACGAATCCATATCAAAGCACAAGAAAAAACACAATTAGCAAAAGCAACAAGAGAAATCACGATTCAACCCGCATTAGATAAACTTGCAAAAGTTATAGGGAGGCTACTCTATGCGGGGTGAAAAAGAAAAGAAAACAAGCACTATCAACAGTAAGCAAAAACTCCACATGTAATTATTTTAAACACCACGTTAGCAAACTATTGAAACATGCAAGTAATCATGCAAATAGTAGGCAAGCAACAAATCACATACACGATGCGTCCAGAGGCATGACATCAATATCAACTCCGGACTTCTAGAAGAGTAGAAAGAAGGAAACGCGGTGAGGTATGGAAATGGATTGCGGTGTCCACGGTATGGGGTTTGCCCATGCATCCTTGTGTCATAGTTGCTTCGCAACCTATTAGAGATGTGATGATTTAGTTTTTTGGAGGGAAGCAACGCGTTTGTTTGGTTGTAATATATTGTGTTGATGTGAAGACAAGGATCACAGTGATGATTGGTAGAGTAAAGAAGAGAAGAAGTGAGATACAACGACATGCCACAAGTATTTAGACTTGCGTATGTGGTGTGATGTTTGTTATGCCGAGACAAAGACTGACACATAGAGTTGGTGGGGTGTGGTCACTGGTTCTATCAAGTTCTTGCAAACACATCCACAACACTCACCTCCCTCACTTGTTCAATTCCTCCACAGAAAACTAAACACTAGCTGCTTTCGCCTATTCACCATCTCCACGTTACTACCTCCACCATCCCTAGCATTTTCATCACGTCCATTACTTCCTTCTATCCACTCACCAGATTCGTCGTTGAACTCGCTGTCTTGAGTTGAAGAAGAGATGCCCTTGGAGCCTCGATTCTAGCGCGATAGGCACACATATCAATTGGTATCGAAGCTATAGGCTTCAAGATAGTTCACTCACCTTACTCTCTTAGAGTTTCTTGCACAATTTTTGGCCTATTTCCACATTGCTTTGCTTGAATTTGCCTTTGATTGCGTGTGTTTTTGTGTTGACCAAATTGGTTGTGTGTTCTTGTTGTTCTTGATGATGTTGAGTGGCTTCATAATTCCCCAAAGAAAATCCCACCAAACCTTACCCTTTTGATTCGTGTTTGCCCTTTTTTGCTTTGTTTTTCAAGTACTTTCTACTTTAGATAACCACTCACCCACTACCTCTTGGTTTGTCATTTATAGTAAGGATTCAAATTATGCTTACTTGTGTGTGATTTCCATGTTATGCGCACAACGCCCTCTAACACTTTCATGCTCGACAACGACAAGGTATCCATCTATAATTATTTTGAATATGAGCCTATATATGATGAATATGGTAACGAGGAACCCTTGTATGATGATTATGGTGGTGAGGGACCCTTTTATGATGCTTATGGTGATGATGGACTCTTGTGTGATGATTATGGTGCCAACGAGCCACTTGCACATCTTTGGCGTCCATTGCGTTAGAGGTCGTGACGCTACCCACATCGCTCTATTCCACGACGCTTGAGGTGCCCTCGCCTATGGTATATATGCACACCGCTCTCGACGCTGCCTCCATTTATGCACCATTTTCCTCCACCCATGCGGCTTCCTTTCATCATTGATTTTGATGAGGTGATGCCACCACTATCTCCGGACATGGTCTCTCCACCGTCACATGTCGATACCAAGTTGATTGGCATCTCCTCCCTCATGACTCTTCTCGAGACTCATGACCAAGCTCGATTTTCGTCTATGAGAGAGCTAGGGTTCCGCTCATCAGATTGAAAAATTATGGGGTTCTCAATTGGTTGGTCCGCTCCCCCACCCTACCTTCGTTTTTTAAGAAGGGGGGACCAACTCACCCTCATTTTCAACGGAGAAGCGAGGACGCTTCGCATTTAAGAAGGAAAGAATGATATAATTGGACCATAACCCTCCCAACATCAGATTACGACTCCCGTCACCATATCCCGTGAGTCGTGAACCATGGTGGCTTAGTCGCGTCCCCATCCTCACTTTAGTTTATTTTACTTTTGAACCTTGTTTTAATTTAGTTCTCTGATTTTTTGGAACGTCTCGGACCCCTACAAGGGCATTCCCGGTTCCTTATCCAAGGCTTGTCCTTGTGCTGATTTGTAAGACTATAAAAAGAGGTTACTCCCCTTCTTTATCTAGCTTGGATTATTTTGGAAAACGTTGAAGTGAGCATAACTCCTCCTGTTCCAAACCAGGCAACAAAATCCTATCATACCCTAACCATCATCATTCACAATCCTTCACTCAAATCCCACATTTTAGCCACCCTCTCTCGCTCACTCTCACACAACCCTCACACACCCACTCATCACCTTGCTTGCTACACTTCGGGAGAAAGTCCATAACTTCCGGATCACTACAAATTTAGGTCTCAAACTTTGAGGAAGGATATTAGACTTTTGGATCTAACTCCTCGCATTGGAATCTCTTGATTTGGATCTCTGCATAGTTAGAATGGGATCCATCAAGTCCGGTCATCGAATATCTGCTGCTCACAGATCTTTATCTGAGACACTTCAGGAGAATAGTCATAACTTTCTATTAACTTGGTATTTTGCTCTGATATTTTGAGGAGTGAACATAGATTCTTGGATCTATTTCCCACAACATGAATTCACTCATTTGGAGCTTTGAGAGGGATACAGACTGATATAAAAATAGACCAACATCACAACAACTGGTTGTTGTTTTAGCTGTGTGTTTGAGCTTGAGGAAGAGGAAGCTTGGAGTCACGATCTATTTGGACCTTACCAAGCTTGAAGTGCAAAAGGGTTTCTTAAAGAATTGGAGTAGCGCAAGAGTAGTAGATTAAATAATGAGTAAAGCATGTGGCTATTACTTCACTTGAAGGAAGAGCGTGAAGCGCGTCTGAGTTCAAGAAACCACTTGCTCCAGCTAAAAGCACGTGTTAATATGAAGATACAAGATGCACTTCAAGGAGATTAACAGCCTTACACGTGTTGCTTCTGGAAAGTATGATCAACAGGTTGATGTAGTTGTTGCAACATCAAGAAAGGGATTCTTGCTGAACAACCAGAATGAGGAGGTCTCCTTGATGTGGCTTGACAACTCATATTTTAAAAGTGAGTCGATAGCTCGACTATAAATAGAGAAGAGAATTAGGAAAGCAAATCAGTTCTTTCTCTCATTCTCTCTCTAGCTGAAAATAAAGTGTTTAGTATGTATGATCTGAGTGTATTATTATCTGAGTGTATTATTTGTAAGAGTTTAGTTGAAAGCTTTCTCGAGTGAAAGAGAGAGGAAAATACTGAGTGAAAAAGTGTTGTTCAATTCTCATTCTAAACTCCTTAAAGCAATATAAAAGATCAATGTAAGTTTTATCCTAGATCGAAAGATTAAAGGTTTGTGTCAACCACGAATTACTCTTGTTTACTTTAATGAACTGGGTCGTGCTTAAATCTCAGTTCCCATCAAGAATTCGATCTAACATGCTTATATACTAGACTTGTTATTTCCCGATTTTCAATGTGGGGTACTATTCCCACACCGCCCCCGCATGTGCAACGGACCTCAACTAACCCAGTTGACATTTGAATAAACAAGTGTGGGTAAACATCTTATTTTTATAGTCAATGTCTCAGCTCTGATATCATATCAAATTACATGGACCCACATTTAACACGAACCATGGAGTCGTGTACGTACGAACATATAAATATTGTTCGGTCTAACATACAAGTATAATGAGATTTCGTCCTAAAACAATTGGAAATAAGAAGAGTAACACGATTAACTTATATCATAGTTTTATTATCTCCTAGTTTTTAATATGAGATAACATACGAAGTAATTTCGGTAATGTGAAGATGAAAATTTGGGATACCTGTACTTGTTCGTACATAACAGTAGTATGGTTGAAAAAGAATGAATCATACTTTAATATAACGGTATGGTGGAAGGAAAAGGACCGAATTGAAATATACTTAATTTTACGATTGGGAAAAGATAGAAATTAATATAATAAGATACGATTTTATTCCTCTCATGATTCTTGCTGATATATTTATACCTATGCATGCCCATGCTCCCCAACCAGCTAGCATACATAAATGATATGTGAATTTTCTTGGATAAATTATATAGAATTTCTCTCTTCTTCACTTTTCATTGTGAACATCGAATTAATTCAATCGATGCATCAAAATGAAACAAAATCAACCTAGCCATGGACTTTTTTTACAGAATACGTAGAAGTATGGGGTCTGATATTTGGTTATGGTATTATAGCTCAAGGGAAAATTATCTTAGGCCCAAATTCGATCGTCAATTTTGATAGTAAAAGAGTCTGCACTTCACTTAAAAAGGAACCTTTGCCGGGTGAATGTTTTTAAAATCTCGGATTATGTATTCATACAATCGAAATAATTATTGTTAATATTCTTTGCAATCTATTTTATTTGTAGGTTCTTGTTTTTCTCATGTATTTAAGAAAATCAATTAAGCGGAAAATCACGTTGCTAAGCTTGGTTTCAGCTCCTCCTTGATGGCATAATATGAAGATCCAGAACTTTGTGTTCTGTGATAATCCTCCAGGTTGGCGCTACTCTAGGTAGTAGCGTTTTTCATATCTCTTTCTAATTTAAAAATAAATATATTATAAGAATATTATTTATAACTGACATGCGTTTTACCGGTCGCTGTTCCTGTCAAAGATAAATCCAACTAACTATCCACTAGTGAAGCGGTAAGTCAGAGTCGATTCCTCAGGGAGCCACAACGATAGCTTATTTCAATTGTGTTATCAATAGTAACAAAAGGGGTTTTTTGGTTTGTAAACTTATGAAAGCAATAGTAACTAAATGCGTTGGATTTGTTAAACTTATAATGATGGAAAGCTCACTCTTTCAGTCTCAACACATTATTCTTATGGAAAGTTAATCATCGAATTCTAATAAAGTTGTGTTCTTTTAAATAAATAATCTAGTTGTCCTACTCTTTGTTCGTAAATAGCAACTAGTCCAAATAGTCCTAGAAACCCTTTTTGTATGCAATAACCAAAGAAATCCTAAGGTTCAACTACTCAACAGCATAAAGATCAAAGATAAGTAGGCCTATGCAATACCATTGGCAAATCACCGATACTATAATCTCTACAAAAGAAGCACTCGCAAATAGTCTATGCTAATTCTGATTGCTACCTAGAAGACAAGACTTTTCAAATCGAATTATCAAACCTAGCGATATGAAGGATAATAATAAACCTAGTTGCGCACCTAGATAAAATCAATACCAATCAATGACAATAAGCACAATGGAAAATAAAACAATGCTAAAATTATTATTAGAACATAAACATAGAATTCTCACAAACAATTCCTAGAACAATGGCCTCAACCTAAGAGTGAACTCGTAGGAACTTAGCCAGACATAGCCAAGAGAAAACTATACATGATTAAGGATAAACTAACCAGGGATGAAGGTAGAAGATGGGAGAATGGTGGCATCTTTCCTCTTGGTGGCTGAATTCCTAAGAACTTGATTGTGAAAAGTGGCAAAAGAATAACTAACTGATTCTAACCTAAAACTAAGGGTTTATACTTTATATAGTACCCAGCCTAAGAAATATAAAATAACTGACTTATAAAAGATAAAATGGGAAAAACTAATAAAAACTGATAAATCCCCGGGCTTAGATCTGCATTTTGGGTCGGTTCCGTCTAAAGTCGCGGTCGCTACTTCAGAGTCGCGGTCGCTACTTTTCTCCGGTCTTCTAGAAACGGCTTCACTCTCGATCGCTACTTCATGGGTTGCGATCGCTACTTTCACTTCGAGGCAAAGTCTCGATCGAGACATTATAGTCTTGACCGCGACATCTTCTTCGAGGGAAAATCTCGATCGAGACACCAAAGTCTCGACCGAGACATCTTCTCCGTAGCTCGTCTTTGTCTTGAAACCTTCTCTCGGACTGGTCTTCGTCTTCTGCAAGCTTCCGAGGCAGCTCGGCTTCACCTCTCCGCTTCTCCATGGGTGTAGGCGTGGTCGTCTTCTCTCTAGCTCCGTCCCAAATGCACTAGAGGTGAGTACAAATAGGATCTCCATAATACAATACGACATAATAACGCTTTAGAGCATCCTGCAAATCTACAAGTGAACAATCATACCTGATTCCGGGAATACCACTCAATAAGCACCTAAACACCACTAATCCTAAGCTAATACTCGCTAGTTACACTATAATAAGCTCCTATCAACCTTCCCGCACTTAAACCTTGCTCGTCCTCGAGTAAGCAAAATAAAACTCACTCCTCCTAAAAGCACAAAGGTCTACAGTAAGTGTAGAGAAAATCTGCTAGCGACTATACTCCAAACTCCAAAGTGTAAATAAGCACTAACCTACTCCGATCTATCTCCTTATGTCTCCGAGATGTCCTACCCAAAACCCTCCTTATTTCTCCACCTTCATATGTCACCACTCCATAACAATAATAAAATCGAACAAAGTGGTGTGCTTTTAAGCACATGTGGAATCCTAATCTCCTCTAAGGGTAAGGGTACATAAATATGACATAATAAGGATAAAATCGAGTCTCCCACTCACTTATACACTTCTTATTCCTCCTCTTCGAGTAATGTCCAAAACCACTAGATATAATGATAAATCCACAAATCACAACCACCAATCCTAATTTAAAATTCTGCATAATACAACCACAACAGTATGCATCAAACTCCAAGAAATAGTGAACTAATCCTAGAATCTAACTCAACCGCCGATAATATATATATATAGCAACCTAATAAACTAATGGAATGGTAGGCATGCAAAGTGTGGATATAATAAGCTCATAAATAAGAGATATAAAAGGCTAAACTAACTCCTTATACCTCCTTGGTGAATCCTAGAAACCCGAGACATCCTTCTACTCCCTTCTTATGTCTCCTGCGCCATTAGATATGCAATCAATAAATTAATCACAAAACAATGTAATTCCGGCGCCCTTTCGGGTTTTCACCAAAATCAAAGTGGTAGGAACTTTTCTTTCTATTTTTTTTCCAGGCACCAACCTTTTCCTTTTTAATCAATTTTTTCTTGCCTGGTTTTTATTCTTTTATTTTTCATTTTTTTTAAAACAATGCAAGAGTTCAAACAGTAATAATCCGGTACAGACTCGATCCAAATACGACTCAAAACAGTTCAGCAGAAAATAAGCAAGAAAGAGAGAAAAACACATAAAAACTCCTCCTCGGTACGGTAAATCCCCTCCCCATACTTGAACAGTGCATTGTCCTCAATGTAGCAAAAGAGGACCTCATAAAATAGGGAAGGGGGAAATACCGCCATCACTCCGCAACGTCATCGTCATCACCATCATCATCAGACTCCATAACAATAATAAAATCAAACAAAGTGGTGTGCTTTTAAGCACATGTGGAATCCTAATCTCCTCTAAGGGTAAGGGTACATAAATATGACATAATAAGGATAAAATCGAGTCTCCCACTCGCTTATACACTTCTTATTCCTCCTCTTCGAGTAATGTCCTAAACCACTAGATATAATGATAAATCCACAAATCACAACCACCAATCCTAATTTAAAATTCTGCATAATACAACCACAACAGTATGCATCAAACTCCAAGAAATAGTGAACTAATCCTAGAATCTAACTCAACCGCCGATAATATATATATATATATAGCAACCTAATAAACTAATGGAAGGGTAGGCATGCAAAGTGTGGATATAACAAGCTCATAAATAAGAGATATAAAAGGCTAAACTAACTCCTTATACCTCCTTGGTGAATCCTAGAAACCCGAGACATCCTTCTACTCCCTTCTTATGTCTCTTGCGCCATTGGATATGCAATCAATAAATTAATCACAAAACAATGTAATTCTGGCGCCCTTTCGGGTTTTCACCAAAATCAAAGTGGTAGGAACTTTTCTTTCTATTCTTTTTTTTTCAAGCACCAACCTTTTCCTTTTTAATCAATTTTTGCTTGCCTGGTTTTAATTCTTTTATTTTTCGTTTTTTTTAAACAATGCAATAGTTCAAACAGTAATAATCCGGTACAGACTCGATCCAAATATGACTCAAAACAGTTCAGCAGAAAATAAGCAAGAAAGATAGAAAAACACATAAAAACTCCTCCTCGGTACGGCAAATCCCCTCCCCACACTTGAACAGCGCATTGTCATCAATGCAGCAAAAAGAGGACCTCATAAAATAGGGAAGGGGGAAATACCGCCATCACTCCGCAGCGTCATCGTCATCACCATCATCATCAGACTCCTCGTCGCCGTACGCATCGTCATCGTCCCCAGCCGGTGGATCGGGGTAGTTAGCTCGGAAGAGCTCCCACTGCTGCCGCTGCTACACCCATTGCTGGTGCTGATACTCCTGGTCCTGCAGCATGTCCTCCCGGATGGCCGTCATGTTGGCCTGGAACCGCTCCTGGTTCTGGACGAGCGCCTGTGTAGTCGTCCGCATCTCATACTAGCTCGTCTAGATCGCCCCGATCGCCTCCGTAATCTGGCCCAGCTGGTGCGCCATGTGGGTCCGCCAATACATCTCGTCAGAATAAGGCTGAGACCCAGACCCGTTCGCGCCTGCGTCGGAATACGTATGCTGATACTCGGGCGCAGGGGAAAATGGAGGTGGAGGTGCAAATGGGGCTGGTGCTGGTGCTGGTCTCGGTACGGGAAAGTGCTGACCCTCAGGAACGACATCTGGTGGGATGTAAGAATCGGCCCATGACCCGAAGACGACGGGCTCCTCTCTAGGATAGGTGATCTGAAATCCGCGCCCGTACAAGTAGATGAGATCTGGGCTATCTCTCCGCAACCACTGGTTCCTCGTGCACCAGGATTCGTCGTATAAGTGGCTCCCCCTCATAGGCTGATCGCGCGGTGGGCAGCCGGCCTCGATAACTAAGAGGGTAATCATCCCTCCTACGGCGATGTCGCCGAACTGTGGCTTCTGCGACTCCTGGCAGGCAGGTACGAACTGGGAAGGTCAGTCGAGGACGTAGAACTCGTACTCAAACGAGAATGCGTACATCAGAAAGAGCTGGTGGACCGAGATCTTGTTGTTCTCGGCCTTGTTTCCGAAGCACATCGCCACCACCTTGTGGATGAGGCGCCACTGCGGAAAAGCGACGAAGGTATCTGTGGTGCGCCGGGCGTCATACGCCTCTCCCAATCCTTACGTCCACCATTCCTTCACCATATCATTATCCACATCTCTGTCCTAGTTTCTCCTTTTAGTCACCCCAAACGCATGCCCAATCTGCTCATGGGTGAGTCTTCATGTCTTGTTGCTCGACCGCCATTCAACATGCAACACTCGGTCGGTGCGGTCGTCTAAAGTCACGGACAAAGTACGGAGGAATTCCCAAGTGAAGTTCGGGAATGTGGGTGCACTCAACCCCAGGAAGCCCCCTAAGCCGGCCTTGGTGAACATCGCCCTGACCACCTCTTGCAATTTCATGTTGTCCAACAAAACCGAGTCCGGGAACCGAGTCTTGACGATTGCTTTGTTGTTGACGATCTACTCTAACTCATCCGCGTTTCTCCTTTGTCTCTTCGGAGCCATTGATCACAATACAACAAAATTCCCAGCAAAGATATGGTGGTCACGACCACAAATGGATAAGATCAGACCGCTCGAAGATACCTGAATCGCGTAGTTCTGGATGTCGCGGTCAAGACTGCAATGTCGCGGTCGAGACTATCGGGCCGTGGCAAAGTCGCGGTCGAGACTCAGAATGTAGCGGTCAAGACTTCTTCTCGAAGTGAAAGTCGCGGTCGAGACAGGAAATGTAACGGTCGAGACTGAAGAACACCGGATGAGGCTGCTCACAGGTCGCGGTCGAGACACCAGGGTAGCGGTCGCGACTTAAGAACACCGCCGAAATCCAGATTTTTTCAATCCTCTTTTCAATCTCGTTTGGCCTCCTCTTCGAACACCACTTCAAATCTGGACTATATGACTAAAATCCGGCCTAATGGGGGTGATCTTGTGGAGGAAAAACAAGGTTTTGGAGGGGATTTGAGAAATTGGGGTTTTTAAGGTTCTTGATGAATTTGGGCGATTGTGGACGAAATTGGGCGAATTTAATGGAGAGATTGATGGAGGGTTGTAGAGATGATGATTTCGAGTGAAATAAAGGAAGAAAATTTTGAGTTTTGAGGGATTTGTGAAAATGGATTTAGGGAGGTTGAGAGTTTTTAGGGAAGAAGGTGAAGGAAGAAAGGGGAAAGGGGGGTGTATCGGCCGAGACATAGGCCGAGTCGCGGGACGAGTCGCGGTCGAGACATAGGGGTCTCGATCGCGACTTTTGTAGTCGAGGCGTGTTTTCGCTGATTTTTCGTCTGCTGCTTTCTACATGGTGGTCCCGTTATTTTCCCTGAAACAAAAACGTAAAAAAACTAAACTAAACATAGGGATTAACGTTAGTGAAAATCCCCCGGGTTGCCTCCCAGTCAGCGCCTTATTTAACGTCGCGGCACGACGTACAACAACTCATTCAATGTTTTTCAATCCCTTACGGATCGCATCGTTTAGCAATAACTTTTTGAACCATGGATAGAAAGGTTTGAACCTTAGACCATTCTCCTCTTTCACTACCCACACTTGCTTGGGCTTCTTCTCCTTTTTCTTCTCCCCACTCTTATTCTTGGCTCCACTTTTTGCCTTTCCTTTCGCTTTCTTGGGGGCCTGCACAACATCTTTAGCAGGTTTCTTTCCCTGTTTGGTTAGCGAGGTGGGGCCACTGCCCAAAACAGCATTAGATCCAAGCTTGAATGACATCATTTATGCAAAACACGGAGCTATCATCTAGGGGTTGTGGCTTAGTACCAAATATATTAAATTTAACAACTTCCCCATTAAATCCGAGCGTAAGCGCCCCGGTATCTAAATCTAGCTTAGTCTTAGATGTCCGCATAAACGGTCTACCTAGAAGGACAGGTGTAGCATGTGTCTCATGTTTATCATCCAGCACATAGAAATCAGCAGGGAAAATAAGGTTCTCTACTTTAATCAACACATCTTCGACCAACCCTCTCGGGTAGATTGTCGATCCATCGGCTAATTGCAAAACTATTCATGTTTTGCTCATGCGCCTTAAATTTAATGATTCATAAATCAAGTAAGGTAGAACATTTATCGAAGCCCCTAAGTGTAACATAGCTTTGTCAATTCTAGTTGTACCTATGGTACAAGGGATGCTCACCATTCCTAGGTCTGCGCGCTTATTAGCCATCTTCGGTTGGATGGCTGCGGAGACCCTTCCGCTTACCTGGACCTGCTGCCTCCCTTGCAGCTTCTCAATTGCTTTGTTAGTGCACATCTCCTTCAACCGTGTAGCAAAACGGGGCACCTTCTTGGCGAGTTGGAGCAAATAATTGTTCCCCTGGCACTTTCCGAACCTCTTGAGGATTTCGTCTTCATCCCCGAACGTCATCTTCGAGAAGTCGCGGTCGAGAATCATTGTCACAGTCGAGACTTTTTTCGGAAAAATTTTCGATGTCTGGATTACCGACATCTCGATCGAGACTTTGGAGTCGCGATCGAGAGTTCTCCTCGAAGCCAATGTCGCGGTCGAGAGTTTGATGTAGCGATCGCGAGTTTCTCTCGGGGTCAATGTTGCGGTCGAGACTGTTCTGCAGATTCGTCCTTTTCAGCGGCCCTTTGCTCTCCTACTGCCGATATCACACTTACATTCTCTCGCGGTGCTGCTACGGCCTGAGATGGTAACTTTCCCAAGCCTTGCTGTTGAAGATTGTTTACCGCCTCCGCTATTTGAGCCGCTTGCTTCTCTAAGCTCCTTATACTCGACTCCGTCGTTTGCACGTGGGTTGTGAAATGCTTGGACAAGGACTCGATCATCTCCCTCAGCGATGGTTCATCGTTCTTTGGTTGGTACGGCGCACGGTACTGATTGTTGTACTGGTACAGCCTGTTTTGCGCCCCGGATGAATCTCCCCATCAAAATCCGGGATGGTCATTCCCTCTCAGATTGTAGTTTCCCTCTCGCTGGTTGTAATTATTATTGTTGTTCTCGAAGCGAGGTCGGGGAGGTCCGAATCTTCCTACAGCGTGCACCTCAGCGATATTCTGGTCCTGGAGCTGCGGACACATATCGGTGGGATGAGTCTTGTCTGCACAAATACCGCAAACTCTCACAGGCTTTGCATTACCAACGGCAAGGTTCTATATCATACTCTTGAGCTCGGCTATCTCGCTCTTCCATTCCGGCTCTCCGGAGCTCACAACATTGGCTCCCTTTCGTGCATACATCTTTCCAAAGCTCCTCGTACCCTCGGCAATCTCATTCAATCGCGCTCTGGCTTTGGCGGGAGTCAAATTCAGCACGCTCCCGTTGCACGCAGCATCCACCAATCGTCTCTCATTATCTAGCAACCCATTATAGAGGTGGGTCACCAAGTCTTTCTCCTCAAACCCGTGAAACGGGTAGCTCGCACACAGTCTCGCAAACCTTTCAACGTAGTCATATAACGTCTCGGCCTCCTGCTGTTCCACCATCGCTATCGCCCTTTTCAATGCAACCGCCTTCTTAGACGGGAAATATTTGTTGAGGAAGGCTTTGTGAAGCTTCTCCCATGTGTCGATACTTCCGGTGGGCAGCAAGTAATACCACTGGCGTGCGCTGTCTTTCAGCGTAAGACCGAAGGCTCTCATCTTGATTTGCTCGTCGGTGACGTTGTTTGGTCTGCTGCAGCTGCAGATGTCATGGAACTCACTTAAATGCATAATTGGGTCTTCCCCAGCTGATCCATGAAACTTCGGCAACAAGTTGATGAAGCCGGTCTTAAGTTCGAACGTGACGCCGGTATTCAGGGCAGGCGGCATCACTCCTAGACGTTGTTGCCTCAGATCTGGGTCTGTAAGCTCTCGCAACGCTCTGGCCGCCATTGATTCGATTACTAAATTCTGTAGAGATTGTCGTAGATTGCGTAGATGCACCCGCTCTATCTCTGGAATTAATCAAGCAATTCTGAATTAGTGGCTCGTGTGTGGACCATAAGATAGGTCCACACCAAGATAACACAAAGAGAAACAAACTATGACAGTTGGCTCCCCGGCAACGGTGCCAAAATTTGACAGGCGTTTTACCGGTCGTTGTTCCTATCAAAGATAAATCCAACTAACTATCCACTAGTGAAGCGGTAAGTCAGAGTCGATTCCTCAGGGAGCCACAACGATAGTTTATTTCAACTGTGTTATCAATAGTAACAAAAGGGGGGTTTTGGTTTGTAAACTTATGAAAGCAATAGTAACTAAATGCGTTGGATTTGTTAAACTTATAATGATGGAAAGCTCACTCTTTCAGTCTCAGCACATTATTCTTATGGAAAGTTGATCATCGAATTCTAATAAAGTTGTGTTCTTTTAAATAAATAATCTAGTTGTCCTACTCTTTGTTCGTAAATAGCAACTAGTCCAAATAGTCCTAGAAACCCTTGTTGTATGCAATAACCAAAGAAATCCTAAGGTTCAACTACTCAACAGCATAAAGATCAAAGATAAGTAGGCCTATGCAATACCATTGGCAAATCACCGATACTCGACACATGTTTATAATCTCTACAAAAAAAGCACTCGCAAATAGTCTATGCTAATTCTGATTGCTACCTAGAAGACAAGACTTTTCAAATCGAATTATCAAGCCTAGCAATATGAAGGATAATAATAAACCTAGTTGCGCACCTAGATAAAATCAATACCAATCAATGACAATAAGCACAAGAGAAAACAAAACAATGCTAAAATTATTATTGGAACATAAACATAGAATTCTCTCAAACAATTCCTAGAACAATGGCCTCAACCTAAGAGTGAACTCGTAGGAACTTAGCCAGACCTAGCCAAGAGAAAGCTATACATGATTATGGATAAACTAACCAGGGATGAAGGTAGAAGATGGGAGAAAGGTGGCAGCTTTCCTCTTGGTGGCTGAATTTCTAAGAACTTGATTGTGAAAAGTGGCAAAAGAATAACTAACTGATTCTAACCTAAAACTAAGGGTTTATATAGTACCCAACCTAAGAAATAAAATAACTGAATTATAAAAGATAAAATGGGAAAAACTAATAAAAACTGATAAATCCCCGGGCTTAGATCTGCATTTTGGGCCGGGTCCGTCTAAAGTCGCGGTCGCTACTTCAAAGTCGCGATCGCTACTTTTCTCCAGTCTTCTAGAAACGACTTCACTCTCGATCGCTACTTCATGGGTCGCGATCGCTACTTTCACTTCGAGGCAAAGTCTCGATGGAGACATTATAGTCTCGACCGCGACATCTTCTTCGAGGGAAAATCTCGATTGAGACACCAAAGTCTCGACCGAGACATCTTCTCCGTAGCTCGTCTTCGTCTTGAAACCTTCTCTCGGACTGGTCTTCGTCTTCTGCAAGCTTCCGAGGCAGCTCGGCTTCGCTTCTCCGCTTCTCCATGGGTGTAGGCGTGGTCGTCTTCTCTCTAGCTCCGTCCCAAATGCACTAGAGGTGAGTACAAATAGGATCTCCATAATACAATACGACATAATAACGCTTTGGAGCACCCGCAAATCTACAAGTGAACAATCATACCTGATTCCGGGAATACCACTCAATAAGCACCTAAACACCACTAATCCTAAGCTAATACTCACTACTTACACCATATAATAAGCTCCTATCAATAACCGCTAGCACAAACCTAATTGTAATATAAACGTATTCAATATAATGTTGGTAAACCACATAAATATGTGATTTTAATCATGCCATTTTCTATTGTTTCCACTCTCATTTTGCGCAACAATCATACACAAGTATAAATGCAATTTTCTTTATATATATCAATATTATACCTCGTTCATAATACTCAAGATAGAACACAAACTACTGCCTTAACAAAAAAAAAAAAGAATGTCAATTTTGACTTATAGTTAGTCTTTAAAAAATAGAGAAAACTAAGCCCCTTAACCTTTTCTTTTACTATTTTATTAACAAGTAACACTTTATTTTTTAATTAGTTTTTTTACCACTCTAAATTTTTTACTCCATTTTTCATCTCCCCCCTCTTCCCAAGATTTTCTTCCTGTTCCCGATTCCCTCAACTCCGAAACCCTAAGTGCCGCCGCCACAGCCACCGCCACAGCCACTGCCACCGCCGGGTTCTTCGTCTCCTCTTTCTCGTCCACCGCCATCGGACTCGTTGGCACCCACATCCCTCGATATCTGAGAGGAAAAATGAAGGAATAAAAATCTTCGATAACCAGTGCCTAAGGTTTGTTCGCGAGCATCATTGATGGTCCTTCCATGACATCTCCCTTGTCCAAAGAGGTCGAGGTCACAGCTATATCGTGGATTGTTTGAATCTTTACAGATTTGAACCTCCGAAATTTTTGTCACTAGAATTTCAAATCCTTTCTTTGTTTCGCTTTTTGATTTGAATTGAGAGAACTTGCATTCGTTTTCGACTTTTTTTTCTGTGGATATGATCTGGAGGCCTATTGTGAAGAGCTTTCTCTTAATTAATTATACTTCACAAATGGGGTCGAATAAGAAATCGAATAGTGCTTCGAATTTGTCTACTACTTCTCACTCCACATTGATTCGAAGAAGAAATCTTATTTTTTTAATCTGGCAATGGCTACTTGTTTTTTGTTACATATTAATTTGGTACTGCTAATTTTTTTTTTGCTGCATTTAACTAGTTGATTTGGTGGATGTTCAACGTTGAATTGCTGATTAGTTCAGAAGATATATGGTCAACTTTATGTCATTATTTACCTTCTAAGAAAGGTTTTTTGATAGTGTGTAGTGTGCTAGCCACCACATCAGATGATGGCAGTTCGGTAACTGTTCAGATGACAGTTGATATGAAGCCCAAGCTACTTGGTAATTAAGTTTACTAATCACATGTTAAAAGTGTTGATGTTGTTTGATTTCAGACTCTTGTTTCATATGCTTATTAATTGTTGTAAAGATACATAGAATCATTTTTATTGTGTTTTCTTGTTGTCTATTGAGATTTTCACTTCCTATTGTATGTACAATGTGTGCTTAATAGTTGACTTGCTTATTTTGGAACGTCAAGTTAAGTGTGTCATCACATTTATTCATTGTAATCATCGATATTGTCATGAATGATATTGTAACCACCGATATTGTCATTATCAATGACGCCATCAGGGGGTCAAGAAACTAATTTTTCAAAAAATGGGTCAAAAACCTAAGATTAAAGCGTGAAAAGGGTTACTTAAAGAAAAATCTCGACTTTTATATGACACAAAAATGTCAACTTTTTTTTTGGAAAAAAAACATTATTGGATTAAGTAATTATATTCATACATAAGAATCGCTTGTAATATTTTTTACGGATAAGTTGAAATTTTGAATTACTGTTCGGATTAATTTTTACCCATAGGTGAACATTAGAATTATTTTTGGTCATATTACATGTCCACCTTTGTGTAATACGGAGTATTGTACTCCAGTGTACCATGATACTCCTGTTTAGAACTGGAAATCCATAAAACAGTCCCATCAAAACTCCTGATTTATTTTAATGAAAAGATTGAGGTTGTCTGTCAGTTGAAAACTCACCTTTTTACAGTATGCAGTAAGAGGCAAATTGAACCTTATTTTTTCACTGAGTATAAAGGTGCAACCATATCTATACTTTCCTAACTTATCAAATCTCAAATCTTCATGCAGTAGTGCAGAACTACTGTTGACTGTACTATAATTGTTCATTTCATACAAAATCTTGCATATGTCATAGACTAGGTAATAAAAAAACTAATAAATCATTTCTGGTTTTAATTAAAACCAGACATAATTTAAATCTCAATAATACTCCCTCCATCTCATAATATAAGGGATAAAGATTTTTTTTACACTATTCACAATTCGAGAGAATCTTATCGATTTCTCCTAATATATTAGAGAAAATATAGTCATGAGCGGTCTTGTTTGATTCGTCTCAATAAGTACTTCAACAAAATAAAATTTTTATAATTTTTGAAAACATATAATTCGAGATATGGGTGATATAAAACGCGCATCGACATACGTGTTAAAAGGAAATGTCTCTTATATTATGAGACGGATGGAGTACTATGTAAATTTTTCATTTCGAAAGCTTAGCATATTACCTTCTTTTTTGCATAAGCGCCTTGTATACGTAAAGAAATTGCTTAGAAGGCCAAATACCCAGTATTCATTATGGATAACATTATACATGGTTCTACTTCCACATACGATTTTGCGTACAACTTTGTTACTTCTTAAACGTAGAAAGTAATACCTCTTAAAGCATCCACTATGATGATATTCTAAAATCCGTAGTTGTAAAATAAAATACGAAAAGCAAATGAAATGAGTGAATGTATCAAAAAATTTAAATAATAATCACATCATTTGAAAGATGTCAGGATTCAATTCTTGTTGCTGGTTTTGGGCATTCCGTGATTTACCTCGTTCACTATTCCCTTGTCGAACGCTTTTTTTGGCTCAAAAAACAAGCTACTCCACATTTAAGCTAGTTTGGAGAAATCCACCTTAAAATTCTCATAAGCTGCCAAGCTAGAGGGTGAGAATTGTGAGTTTTAAGCTAATTTGTGTGCATAAAATTTCCATAGCTTATACAATTCATCTACCCTTTTACCAAACACTATTTGTAACTCAAAAATTCAGCTAGCTTATTTAATTTAATCTACCATCACTTTTCAGCTATTTTTCATCTACTTTATTTCAGCTACCCCATTTCAACTAGATGGAAAGTTTTTATTCAGCTAGTTTGCCGAACGACTCCCAGACTTTGAAAACTTCTAACTTCATTCTGTTGGAAGTGTAGATGGTATATTTGTGACTTCAAACTCATAGAGATCATTTTATCAACTCACTTTACTGCCTTTATTCCAAATATCAACTCTTTCGAAAGTTGTCAAGTGTCAACTCCGATATAGCCTACCGGCTGGGATCTCACCCCATACCAAGAGGTCGGGGTTCGATTCCTGAAAGTGGCATTCTCTCATCCATTTATTTAAATGGATGTGTATGGGGTCTACCATGTTGATGAGACTCCCGGTCTACTTGTAAAAAAAAAATCTCCCAAAAGCTTAAGGGGCTCGTTTGGTATTAATATCTAGATATAAGGTATAGGTATGAAATATCGGGTATGAGTATGAGATATCAGATATGAGTATGGATATGAGTGATATACTTGATATACTCATATTTGGAGAGATATCAAAAACGCACTCTAATATCATTTTAATACTGATATACTTATCCACATACCAAACAACATATATCAATTTGATATTGATATACTGATTATACCAAACACATGTATGGGTAACTGTTTTGTAGTTTCAAATTAAAGTAATATGTTGAAAGGTCCAATAATCAATGAATGCAGCCAGGTATGGATAGGGACAAGGCATGAGAAATATTCAGAAAATTCCAACTTCAAAATGCTTATAAAGAGTGAAGTCCCACTCCCATCATTCCTTTCCTTCTAGGTATTTTCATGTGTTACTTCATGGTGCCTCTGCCTTTTGTGTTGGCAGGCAACAAATGCTTTGTTTTGCAAAAATAAAAATTGATAAAAAGTATGAGAAATATTAGTGTCTGATTTTAGGTATAATCATCATTTGTCATGTATGTATGTCAATCTTAAGACATAATGTCAAGTGTTAACTAGATAAGATAAATAATCAATTAAAAAAGCATAATAAGGAAAGAATAAAAATACCTAAAGTCTAAAACGAGATCACAATACAAGTCTATGAATTAGTCATACCATAATCAATCTGTGTGGTTTTTATGATCTATAAGGACTGACTCGATTAGTCTATCGGGCTTTAGCATCCAGGTTATTGTACGGAACGAGAGTGACACAAGCAAACAAATAATGACTTATAAGGACGAAGACAGATTTACATAGTCCACCAACAATATATTGACTACGTCCACAAAAAAAAGGATTTTCTGGGACGCACGTTTAATTTTTAATGGAGCAGGTACAAATCTCTGCAAAACAAATGCAAAACCATAAATTTGATTTTTTTACAAAATTTTACGTTAAAACACCTTCTGCAAACCAAATGCAGAAAGTCTTATCTGCGCCAAGCAAAAAAGAGACGTGCGCCGTTGGTCTCCGAAGAAGAAGGAGTCCAGATCGTATTATAACAAAGATAATTCAAATCATTTTATATACATACATAAATAAAAGGTAGCACAATGAACCATGCTGGTACCATGCCCATGCTCCTTTCCAATGCCCCCATTCTTTCATGCTTTATTGCACTTCTCTTTCACTACTCTTCTTGTCATCTAAAAAGTCACCCAATTTGATTGATTTGCCTCAGTATTTTAAGGTTTTGGATTGGAGTACAAGGAATGGAGATTTTTAACCAAATCCCTTTTCGATTTGGTTGGTAAAGATATTTTCTTTCTCATGAATTGACAAGACTTGACATCACATACTTGTTGTCTGTTCAATTGAGTTCTTATACATAGAACATTGTAGTTTCTTTGCTTGGAGAAACATGTCTCCTGAATTGACTTGGCTAAAAGTACAGCCACTTTGTATAACTAGGGTTGCTCTTCGGTCTGGAATCGAACCGAATAAATCGAAAATGAACTTCGACTTTTTTCATAACCAAAAATCGAACCGAATATAATCTATTTGGTTATATTCGGTTAAAGCTGAAGAAACAAAATGTATTCCAAAAAGAGCATAAACAAACTGAGCCAAAACCGAGTAACCAAAGATAAATGTTTTACATACCGAACCGGAATTTACCGGTTCAGGTTTGGTTCCTTGCGGTTAGATTCGGCCCAATACCGAGAGGGCCATAGCTCCTACCAATACAACTGTAATTGGGCCTGACCCATTCAAACGAGCCCATCCTGGAAAATGACAGATTCCATATTGGGCCTAAAATTCAAAACTGGGCCTGGCCTATTAATTTTAAAGAAGAAATTAACCCAAACTCATATTCTTTCCAAAGAAAAAGCACAAACTCATAGATACACTATACTTTCCATTGACATTTAAACCACGAAAAGATGACAACTACAAAATTTCAGGCGGATTCACACGTTGGCAGCAAAACACAGCTCTAGTTTATCTTCCCCCTTCCTATATTCATTCCCTTTGCCTAATCTTCTGAAAGTATCTTCATATTTACACTGCGATAAAGAGGCCTGTAATTCAGCCATGAAAACACTTACAAGAGATGATATTTATGTCATCTTAAGAACTTTGATACAACCGCTGGAATTGGCAGCCACAAGATTTTGAGATTTGTTTCTCCAGCAAACACTCGAAACAAACTGACCATTGGGCTCGTCGGTATGTTTTCCAGTCACCGGGTCTATAGACCCGAACTTATGGGAGGTTATTGGCATTGGCAGAGATTTATAGTATGTGAAAACCTGAGGAACGGTAAAAAGCTTAATATGTAATAAACATCTTTTACTGTGCATGTTAAGTAAATCAGGATGGAGTAGTGTTCACCTCATTGGTTTCTGACCCACAAGATATATATCCATCTGCAACAGATAAACCTACAAAATTCTGCATCACACATGGGAAATAACATCAATCATCGAGATACTATATGCTTTTGCATTCACTTCAAATTTATTTTCCGTTAAATATATGTGGTTTATAATATACTCCTAATTACTCTTTCATAAATCTCAAATTCATATATAAAAAAGAACCCCAAATGCTAACATTAACATATAACAAACTTAATAATATTTATCAGATATCAGTCAATTAACTTTTACCCTCTTTAGTATTTTGATATTTAGGTTTATATTTATTTCATATTAGATATGTAACTTATATTTAAACAGAGCCGTGCAAGGCATTGGTACATATACTAGTTAATCATATTTGCAAGAAATACTAAAGCATGAAATTACCTTCTCATTCGTATGGCCCTTAAAGGTTAATTTGCAAGCATCGGTTGAGAAACCAATAGCAGTAGATTGTTTGAGATCCCATAGCTTTAGTGTATTGTCTGTAGAAGCAGAAACAAGAGTTTCTGAATCCAGAAACTTGACATAACTCACAGCTTTTTCATGACCAGCTAAAGTGCACCACGGTACATTAGCATTCCGTATATCATAGCAGTAAATTTTGTAATCCGCAGATCCAAACGCCAGTAAATTAGATGAGTAAGGAGAGAATTGGACACAGCAGACATTCGCCACATTTCTTATTGAACATAAACTGTTTCTCTGCAATACGAAAAAAGAGCACAACGAGTGTCACTTTCATGTGAATTATCAAAAAACTTGTACATGTTATAGCATTGCTGCTTCTGAATTATGGGCTTCAGGATTTTACATGCTTAATATTTTCTCTTGTGGACAAAATCGTTTAATCTAATATACCTTGTGTACATTTTTCAGATATACGATTTAGACTAGGGGTTTGTTTGGCGGGTGTATTTATAAAGATTTAAAGTGTGTTCGGTTAAAAAAGCAATTTTATAAAAATCTTTGTATTTTCTAAAAGAGTATGGAAAAAAAGATAAAAGTTAAAACAGAAAAAGTATTTATTTGAGAAATAGGTAATGGGCATATCTAATTGTAAGCTAAAATTAGAATGCCAACTAGGATTTTGGTGTGTTAAGTTTGCATTTTTAGCAATAGTCATCTTTAGCAGATCAACCTACACCAACAAGGATTGCTATAATTCAACCAAAAAATACAAGGATTGGTAAAATTTTGCTACTCTTGAATAAATGATATGCTTTTTGGACATCTCAAAGCGAGCAAAATTCTATTTGACCTAGAAAATATTCTCCATTTTGCTATTTTTAGCTTGCCAGTGGAGATGTCTAAAATGTCATAGAAACAGGAAACTTAACGCGAATCAGTAATTTTGTTACTAGCTAAATTTACCTCATTGATACTCCATAATCTGACAGAGCAATCATCACTTCCACTAGCCAATTTTGTAGGATCCAACCGAGAGAAATCAACAGACCAAGCCCTCCTTTCATGCTCAGTATATTTCGAAATCTCTTGACAAGTACTAGCATCCCACAACTGAAAAAATATATTTTATCAATTAAACCATAAAATTAGAAGAGCATAAACTAAATCAGAAAAGCAGATTTATTACCTTCACAATACCATCATAGTCTGTTGAAGCCACATAATTCTGGATATAAGTATTCCAGCAAATACAACTGAGCTTCGATTCATTTAACATCTCTGCCACAGGATAATGTACATCAACTGACTCATTACAAAGTGCCTGATAATCAAATATCTTGATTTTCTTGGATACCCCAGCAGAAGCAAAATACTCCTCATCACGGTCAAAAGACAAAGAGAAAATCACACTTGATGAGTTGTTAAAGTCCCCAGTTCTTGCAGTTCCACAGACTTCAAGGTTATTATAGCGAGCATATTTGCTTAATCCATCAAAGAAAACTCCTCTACTATCAAATTGTCTCTGGTTTCTGTTTTCACTATGGACCAAAGAAGAGTTTTCACGGTTTCTTAACAAACTAGTATCAGGGCGAATTTCAAGATCTTGCTCTATGAGTGGGATTTGAGATCTAACGGAGAAATAAGCACTTTCAAGGTGACTAATATTATTGATCAGATTGTGATTAGGATGCTGATCTCTGCCAATAGAGAAGATATTTCGTCTCCTTGTTTCAGCCTCATTGATATCAGCTTCTACACAACTAATTTCCTCTTTCAATTTGGAAACACGCTTTTGCTTTTCTTCTTTTGCTGACTGAAGAAAATGTAATAGTAGCTCTGACTCTGTTTCATCTTCTTGAATAAATGGTGACAGATTATCCTCGCAGAGTTTTTGGAATCCACTAATTACTTCAGATTGCAAGACATCTCTGACAAGCAAAATAAACACATTATGAGCTTTGGCTATACAAGATGTACTAATTATTAGTTAGCCACAAAAATGATGCTTGATTAACCCACTTAAGGTCAGGATCTCACCCTAAGGAAACCACTAATTGTCAGAATCTAACAATTAGGAAATTGTGGAGAATCTCCATTTTTCTGTATTCAATTCAGTCATAATCTGAATACAAACTGACTCTAGGAAGGCTTAAATAGTGAAAACCCGCTACTAGATATTGCTCTAAATGTAGATAACTGACTGTTGACTCTTCTAACAATTGACTTAGGACTGATTAAAATAGAAAACTAAACAATACATATAATCTGGGTTTGTATAAAACACTTCATAAGGCCATTTCTACGCAACTATCACAGTCCTATTAGAGCTATCTAGCACTGCAACAGAAACATCTTTTATCTTAATTACCTTATAGTTGGCCGAAGAGATGGTTCTGGATGAAGAAGCCATAAGCAAAATCCTGCTTCCATAGGATTCTCTGACAAGAAATTTGGAGGGAGAATCCTGTGCCGCAAATCTGACATTGCTGAGGCACGTGATTCCTCAGAATCGAAAGAGCTGAGCAACTGAACAGAAGAAAAAGAAGAAGACAAAACTGAATTACCAGACTAGAGTGATAGAAAATGATTATAATACAAGAAATTCGTATACCCACCTCGAATAATAAGATTCCAATCGAGTAAATATTTGATGAAGTGGTGCAATCCATCCCTAAGTGCTCCTCAGGGCTTCGATACCACTTTTCCTCAACACTAGAATCTGCAGAAGACAAATCTCCAGCTGTTTCAAATACACGTGAGCTGCTGGTTTTGCCATAGCCAAAATCCTTCACTGTGGGAGGCATTAAGTGATTTCCTGACCGAAACCAGGGCATTCTTTTAACAGGTTTTAAACTTTCACCAATCTTTTGTTGTTTAGCAGAAACATTAGAAATGGCAGATTCTCGTGGCCTCTTTGATGTCAGTGAGCTTGACATACCCATATGGATAGCTATTCGTCCATTGTACTTCACTTCTTTAGATGGTAATAGCTTGAAACTAGATGGTCTCAAGTCTAGAAGAACCTCCCCTTTCGAATGAAAAGAATCTACTATATCCAAAATATTCCTGAAAATACCCAAACTATCAACTTTCTGAACTTTAATATTCCTAGATTCCAGCCATGCTCTTAATCTGTCTTCACCACATCCAGATTCTGTACCACAAGATCCAGCAGTTCGTCCAGCTGTTGTCAATACATTATTATCCCTCCTGAAGTCAACACTTGAATCTGGTCTGGGTCTGATAACATTGCTGACAGGTGGTAAACCTAAAGTATCTACAGGTGCTGCAACATTCATTATCTCTTTCTGTCTCTTCATTTCAAGATGAGAAACAGGCAATGGCTGACCTCTGTAAATGGTTCCTTTACCTTTCAAAGTACTTTTAATAAAGTACTCTGAGAATCCAGTTTTTGAAATCATCTTAGTCCTAACACCCGCAAACGGAAGAGCAATTTGGTTATGACCATCTTGATCCAAAACATCCTGACTCGATGTTGCTAGCCCCTTACCCTTAGAAACACTAAGTCCCTTTGAATTTCTAACTTCCTGTATGCCATTTACCTCATTTTCATCGGTCTGTGTTGAAGCGAGTACAGAGCTGTAATTTTCTAGTGTCAACTCCTGAACCCTTTTGTTGTGAGCTTCTGTAAAACTATCATATATCGGATCTGACCTATCTACTATAGTTAAGTTACCATCTCTGCTTTTTCCGCCGAGTAAATCCATGAATTCTTGGATTGAGCTCTTCTGGCAATTCCCCTCTCTAGAGATGTCAATCTGTTGAGTTTCCAGCATGTTGTTGTAAATCTCTGTCTTTACAAAAAGATCTGCATCTTTTCCATGGAACTGATCATCCTCTGATGCATTAACTGCAGGCATATCGTCACCATCAACCTCATCCATACTGGATGAACTTGCTATAATTAAGATCTTAATCCATGCAACAGCTAAGCAGCTCTTCACCTATGCATGTAGGAGACCTACAAAAACACATTAAGCCAAGTTCAAGCTCAAACTGAAGTAAAACAAAACTAAACGAGAGGAAATCACAAAAATTACTCATATTCAATTGACGACACCAAAATGGTACTATAGGTTTACAATGCAGAGCTTTGCCTTAATTTGAGGTGGAATATATACGCTTGCCTCATTTCCCAGGCTCGAAGACATTAAGGAGCCAAAAACATCCACTTCATCAATTTAATCCAATCTAGTTTGATAAATTATATGAACTCAATAACCTCTTACCAATTTATCAATGACCTCTATCAACTACGCATCAAAACTATTAGCAGTAAGCAAGCAGTATTGTAACCCTCCAAATCCCCTTCCAGTTCTAAGAATTAATCAACAGGGTAAACCCTAGAAACCATGCGAACAAAGGATAAAAATCAGAATTCGGTGAGAATTAGCACCGAAAGTTCCTCAATTGCAAAAAAGAATGAAGAAGAAGCTGACCACAATTCCAACGTTGTCTGGATAATAACTAATCTTCGATTATCTTATCCGCTGTTTCTATTTCTGTTTCCTGTCAGAAATTTCAATCGGAGTCTGAATTATTCTCGCTGGATTATAAGAAATACTACAGCAACATAGAGATAGTTTTGTGAGCGGTGGTGGTTATTCGATCTCTTGCTGAAGGCCCTGATAAAAAAGGCTTCCCATGGCTAAGCAAAGATTTGTAGTGACGGTCTCAGGTTCGCAGCACCAAGGTGGACGGTGTGAAGACAAGGACAAATGTCTTGAATTATATTGTTTTTATATATATTTATTATTTATAACTGTACATACTATATTACTTAATTATTCCTTCCTTTAAAAAAACTTGAATTATCTAACCTAGATGAAAACGAGATTGGTAAATACTTTTGTTTGGCAGAGAAAACACATTGAAAATTATAAATGGAATCTACAAGAATTTTAAAGAGTATAATTCACAATTTTAACATTAACCATCATAAAATTTGGATAATAATACTACTAGAATAATTTCTAAAGATTTTTCCCAAATAGGCATCTTCGGTGGTGTATGCAATTCCAATTTATCATCAACTATTTGTATCAAAATAATTTAACTCTAATTAATGTTATTAAAAAAATATGACACTCGTGGAGTATGAAGATAATTGTGCAAGACATTGAGTAAGATATCAAGTACTTTAAGGAGATTAAGATATTTCACTGTTTCAGAAAAAATAACTATGCAGTAAACCTTCTGGCATCTAAAAACTCGGAAGGCATAGACTTAAATTATATTTAGATATTAGTAATACATGTAACGTACGTGATGATTATATAAGAACTAAAGAGAGAATTTGCGTCTTTTGCTTTTTTTCTTATTAATTTTATTTTTAAATTTGAAAATATTATCACTTATCTGTGTAGGGAGGATTTTTTTTATCATTAATCAAAAAATAGATAAATTTGTATCGTAGTTATACGTTGTATGGTTTAGTTTAATGTAATCCGTACACAATGATACAATAGCGTAAGGTAAGGGGTATTCTCGTAATATTTTATTTGCAACACTTTAAATCTCATGTTAAAAAACATTATCCTTAGGACAGACAATTATATTTTAATTAATGGTGCATGATTCCGGATTATTCGAATCCAACCAGAATTTTCATGCTGGTTTAACAAAAAAAAAAAAAGAAAAAGAAAAACTTATGATTCGTCGCATAAACCCTAACCATTCGTACAAGATCATTGCAATTACTAAAGTTAACCATCTATTTATAATAGTTAATACTGTACCTAATTAAATAACCATCTTTTCAAGAA
>NW_027366997.1:0-63147 GCF_046119375.1 Phyllobates terribilis
AAGATGTGTCATTCAAGCACTTATGAAGAAGCACAAGAAATTGTGCAACGTTGAGGTCAGTAGATGCAGTGGTCGGCCAAGGAAACTTAGTGCAGCAGATGTATGACACATTATGGTTACTTTCCTTCAAAAGCGGAAGATGTCCAGCAGTGCCATCAGCTCAGAACTGGCAGCAACCAGTGGGACTCAGCTTCACTCATCTACTGTTGAGAGAAGACTGGTCAGAAGTTCTCTTCATAGCAGAATTGTGGTGAAAAAGCCATATGTTCCACATCAAAACAAGGCCAAGTGACTCAACTATGCATTAAAACACAGGAACCAGGGTGTAGAAAATTGGCAGGATGTGCTCTGGACGGTTGAGTCAAAATATGAAAAATGTTGTTATTACAGAAGAGATTTTGTTCACCAAAGGGCTGGAGAGCAGTACAATAATGAGTGTCTGTGGGCAATAGTGATCCATAAGCACGGTGGAGGGTCCTGTAAGTTTGGGGCTGCATTTCAGCAAATGGAAGTGGGAATTGGGTTAGAATTATTGGTTCCCTCAATGCTGAGATATAGATGCAGATACTTATCCATCATGCAACATCATCAGGGAGGTGTCTGATTGGATCCAAATGTTTTCTTCAGCAGAACAACAACCCCAAACGTACAGCCAATGTCATTAAGAATTATCTTCAATGTAAAGAACAAGGAGTCCTGGAAATGATATGGTCCCACCCAGTGGAGTAACTAGAGTCTGATAGGCCCCCACCTGCATGTTGGTCAGATGTATGGGCCCTTGTAGCGTTCTGGATCCTATAAAGATACAGTATATGTGTTCTCTCCCTATGTAGCAATGTCCCCCATCCTGGCTCCTTCTTGTAATAATCTCCCACATGCTGGGCCTTATGCTATAACATTTTCCCCCACCTGTGCCCCTGTCTGGAAATGTCCCCATTCTGGCATCATTTCCTTCATTCTGGTTTAATGTCCCCATCCTGGTATAGTGTCCCCATTCTGATATAATGTCCCCATTTTGACCAGAGCTGTGATGTTCAGCTCCACAACAATGGTTACATCTTACCTCTGCCAGAGCTTCAAACAACTGAGTAGTTGAGGTGCCACGTGCCGGACCCCCACAAATCTGATAATGTCTCTAACCTGGTATAATATCCCCATGCTGGTGTAATGCTCCCAATTCTGCTATAATGTCCCCAAAGCTGGTATAATGCCCCACATCCTGGTATAGTATCTCCAGTTCTGGCATTATGTCCCCCATGTTGCTATAATATACCCCATACTGGTATAATATCATCATTGTGATATAATGTCCCCCATCCTGGTATAACATCATCATTGTGATAAAATGTCCCCATTCTGATATAGTGTCACCCATCCGGGTATGGTGTACTCCATTCTGGTATAGTGTCCCTTATTCTGGTATAATGTCCCCAATTCTGGTATAATTTCCCCATTCTGATATAAGGTCCCCATTCTGATTTAATGTCCCCCTTCCTGGTATGTTGTCCCCCTTCCGATATATTGTCCCCATTCTGATATAGTGTCCTTCATCTTGGTAAAATGTCCCCATACTAGAATAGTGTCCCAATTCTGGTATAATGTCCCCATCCTGGTATAATGCCCCCCCATCCTGGTTTAATGACCATCATACTGGTTTAATGTCCCTCGCCCTGGTTTAATGTCCCCCATCCTGGTACAATGCACTCCATTCTGTTACAGTGTCTCACATTCTGGCATAATGACCTAATTCTGATACAATGTCCCCATTCTGGTATAATGTACCCATTCTGGCATAATGTCCCCCATCCTGGTATGGTATCTACTGAGCTGCCATCCTGGGGATGGGTTATCAATATCAGATCGGTGGGCTCCGACACGCGGCACTGGCTCTACCCATTACTTGTTTGCAACGCTCAGATGTAAATAGTTTGAAGATCTGAACATCACTGCTCCATTCACTGTACTGTGGGTCCTGCAAGTCAGCTAATATTCATGTAATAGGAGCTGATCTGCAGCACCAGGTGGCAGCCACTACACAGTGACCAGAGCTGTGATGTTCAGCTCCACAACAATGTTTACATCTGACCTCTGCCAGAGTTTCAAACAACTGAGTAGTTGAGGTGCCACGTGCCGGACCCCCACGAATCTGATATTAATGATCTAACCAGGGGATAGGCCATCAATATGTTTGTCCTGGAAATTCCGTTTAAGGCCCACCTGCACATACTACGTATATAATATATATATATGGCAAAGAGTGGGAAGGGGTTAATCAAAGGCTCATAAAACGAACAAACAGTACAAATATTGGTTCTATCTTTTACACATTTGGGGTAGCCCTTAAGAGGGCCGTTGGGTCAAAGAGAGAGAGAGAGAGAAGAGAGAGGGGAGGGAGAGATACCGGGAGATACCAAGAGAGAGAAAAAAAGAGAGACCCAACCAGTGCAAGGCTAAGCCGGGCAGGTGGTAGCGGCTATTTCTACCCACTGCTGATCTCTGATTGGTGGAAAATCTGGGTGTGGCTGCTCTCTGATTGGTGGAAAATCTGGGTGTGGCTGCTCTGTGATTGGTCAGCATTATGACCTCACAGTGGCGATGACTCATACCTCCTGGGTGGTTCTTCTGGGCGGTTCTGTTTTCTGACTGGTGGAAATTCTAATCAGCATTATGACCTCACAGTGGCCGTGACTCATGTTTCATGGACTGTTCTATCTGGGTGACCTGAAACATGCTGATCTCTGATTGGTGGAAATTCAAGTCATCTTCATGACATCACAATCAGCATGTTATTACTGCTGAGATGTTCAGTTTTTTCCTAAATTTCCTATGTTTTGTCCTAATTTATTACCACATATATACCACTCATTCCTACAATCAAAGGATCAGGAAACCACTCTGAAATCAATATCCTACAATTTACCCCAACAGCAAAAAAACAACTATACACAAAATACCAAAAGATATATCAGATTATTAATGAGCAAATAAAAGACACTATCACATAAAAATAATTTTTAGAAAGGTGTAGAAAAAATGCTGTAAAGTAAGAACACTTCAAAAATAGAAATGTTAATGATTTATTTAATCAATTAACAAGATACAAAGTGAATGAACAAACGAAAAATCTAGATCCAATTAATATTTGGTCTGACCAACTTTTCACTTTAAAACAGCATCAATTCTTCTAGGTACACCTGCGCAAAGTCAGGGATTTTGCAATAATACAGTCAGGTGTCTGGTCATACACCATGGTAAGACTGAGCAAGAATACACAAGGAAGTTATACTACATCAGCAAGGTCTCTAAGGCACAAATGTCAAAGCAGATTGAGGGTTCGAGATGTGTCATTCAAGCACTTATGAAGAAGCACAAGAAATTGTGCAACGTTGAGGTCAGTAGATGCAGTGGTCGGCCAAGGAAACTTAGTGCAGCAGATGTATGACACATTATGGTTACTTTCCTTCAAAAGCGGAAGATGTCCAGCAGTGCCATCAGCTCAGAACTGGCAGCAACCAGTGGGACTCAGCTTCACTCATCTACTGTTCAGAGAAGACTGGCCAGAAGTTCTCTTCATAGCAGAATTGTGGTGAAAAAGCCATATGTTCCACATCAAAACAAGGCCAAGTGACTCAACTATGCATTAAAACACAGGAACCAGGGTGTAGAAAATTGGCAGGATGTGCTCTGGACGGTTGAGTCAAAATATGAAAAATGTTGTTATTACAGAAGAGATTTTGTTCACCAAAGGGCTGGAGAGCAGTACAATAATGAGTGTCTGTGGGCAATAGTGATCCATAAGCACGGTGGAGGGTCCTGTAAGTTTGGGGCTGCATTTCAGCAAATGGAAGTGGGAATTGGGTTAGAATTATTGGTTCCCTCAATGCTGAGATATAGAGGCAGATACTTATCCATCATGCAATATCATCAGGGAGGTGTCTGATTGGATCCAAATGTTTTCTTCAGCAGAACAACAACCCCAAACGTACAGCCAATGTCATTAAGAATTATCTTCAATGTAAAGAACAAGGAGTCCTGGAAATAATATGGTCCCACCCAGTGGAGTAACTAGAGTCTGATAGGCCCCCACCTGCATTTTGGTCAGATGTATGGGCCCTTGTAGCGTTCTGGATCCTATAAAGATACAGTATATGTGTTCTCTCCCTATGTAGCAATGTCCCCCATCCTGGCTCCTTCTTGTAATAATCTCCCACATGCTGGGCCTTATGCTATAACATTTTCCCCCACCTGTGCCCCTGTCTGGTAATGTCCCCATTCTGGCATCATTTCCTTCATTCTGGTTTAATGTCCCCATCCTGGTATAGTGTCCCCATTCTGATATAATGTCCCCATTTTGACCAGAGCTGTGATGTTCAGCTCCACAACAATGGTTACATCTTACCTCTGCCAGAGCTTCAAACAACTGAGTAGTTGAGGTGCCACGTGCCGGACCCCCACAAATCTGATAATGTCTCTAACCTGGTATAATATCCCCATGCTGGTGTAATGCTCCCAATTCTGCTATAATGTCCCCAAAGCTGGTATAATGCCCCACATCCTGGTATAGTATCTCCAGTTCTGGCATTATGTCCCCCATGTTGCTATAATATACCCCATACTGGTATAATATCATCATTGTGATATAATGTCCCCCATCCTGGTATAACATCATCATTGTGATAAAATGTCCCCATTCTGATATAGTGTCACCCATCCGGGTATGGTGTACTCCATTCTGGTATAGTGTCCCTTATTCTGGTATAATGTCCCCAATTCTGGTATAATTTCCCCATTCTGATATAAGGTCCCCATTCTGATTTAATGTCCCCCTTCCTGGTATGTTGTCCCCCTTCCGATATATTGTCCCCATTCTGATATAGTGTCCTTCATCTTGGTAAAATGTCCCCATACTAGAATAGTGTCCCAATTCTGGTATAATGTCCCCATCCTGGTATAATGCCCCCCCATCCTGGTTTAATGACCATCATACTGGTTTAATGTCCCTCGCCCTGGTTTAATGTCCCCCATCCTGGTACAATGCACTCCATTCTGTTACAGTGTCTCACATTCTGGCATAATGACCTAATTCTGATACAATGTCCCCATTCTGGTATAATGTACCCATTCTGGCATAATGTCCCCCATCCTGGTATGGTATCTACTGAGCTGCCATCCTGGGGATGGGTTATCAATATCAGATCGGTGGGCTCCGACACGCGGCACTGGCTCTAC
The DNA here is from genome assembly GCF_046119375.1 of Phyllobates terribilis. Classification (NCBI taxonomy): domain Eukaryota; kingdom Metazoa; phylum Chordata; class Amphibia; order Anura; family Dendrobatidae; genus Phyllobates; species Phyllobates terribilis. Next base: position 5,230 of record NW_027366997.1, read on the forward strand.
CCATCTCTTGTTTGCAACGCTCAGATGTAAATAGTTTGAAGATCTGAACATCACTGCTCCATTCACTGTACTGTGGGTCCTGCAAGTCAGCTAATATTCATGTAATAGGAGCTGATCTGCAGCACCAGGTGGCAGCCACTACACAGTGACCAGAGCTGTGATGTTCAGCTCCACAACAATGTTTACATCTGACCTCTGCCAGAGTTTCAAACAACTGAGTAGTTGAGGTGCCACGTGCCGGACCCCCACGAATCTGATATTAATGATCTAACCAGGGGATAGGCCATCAATATGTTTGTCCTGGAAATTCCGTTTAAGGCCCACCTGCACATACTACGTATATAATATATATATATGGCAAAGAGTGGGAAGGGGTTAATCAAAGGCTCATAAAACGGACAAACAGTACAAATATTGGTTCTATCATTTACACATTTGGGGTAGCCCTTAAGAGGGCCGTTGGGTCAAAGAGAGAGAGAGAGTAGAGAGAGGGGAGGGAGAGATACCGGGAGATACCAAGAGAAAGAAAAAAAGAGAGACCCAACCAGTGCAAGGCTAAGCCGGGCAGGTGGTAGCGGCTATTTCTACCCACTGCTGATCTCTGATTGGTGGAAAATCTGGGTGTGGCTGCTCTCTGATTGGTGGAAAATCTGGGTGTGGCTGCTCTGTGATTGGTCAGCATTATGACCTCACAGTGGCGATGACTCATACCTCCCGGGTGGTTCTTCTGGGCGGTTCTGTTTTCTGACTGGTGGAAATTCTAATCAGCATTATGACCTCACAGTGGCCGTGACTCATGTTTCATGGACTGTTCTATCTGGGTGACCTGAAACATGCTGATCTCTGATTGGTGGAAATTCAAGTCATCTTCATGACATCACAATCAGCATGTTATTACTGCTGAGATGTTCAGTTTTTTCCTAAATTTCCTATGTTTTGTCCTAATTTATTACCACATATATACCACTCATTCCTACAATCAAAGGATCAGGAAACCACTCTGAAATCAATATCCTACAATTTACCCCAACAGCAAAAAAACAACTATACACAAAATACCAAAAGATATATCAGATTATTAATGAGCAAATAAAAGACACTATCACATAAAAATAATTTTTAGAAAGGTGTAGAAAAAATGCTGTAAAGTAAGAACGCTTCAAAAATAGAAATGTTAATGATTTATTTAATCAATTAACAAGATACAAAGTGAATGAACAAACGAAAAATCTAGATCCAATTAATATTTGGTGTGACCAACTTTTCACTTTAAAACAGCATCAATTCTTCTAGGTACACCTGCGCAAAGTCAGGGATTTTGTAATAATACAGTCAGGTGTCTGGTCATACACCATGGTAAGACTGAGCAAGAATACACAAGGAAGTTATACTACATCAGCAAGGTCTCTAAGGCACAAATGTCAAAGCAGATTGAGGGTTCAAGATGTGTCATTCAAGCACTTATGAAGAAGCACAAGAAATTGTGCAACGTTGAGGTCAGTAGATGCAGTGGTCGGCCAAGGAAACTTAGTGCAGCAGATGTATGACACATTATGGTTACTTTCCTTCAAAAGCGGAAGATGTCCAGCAGTGCCATCAGCTCAGAACTGGCAGCAACCAGTGGGACTCAGCTTCACTCATCTACTGTTCAGAGAAGACTGGTCAGAAGTTCTCTTCATAGCAGAATTGTGGTGAAAAAGCCATATGTTCCACATCAAAACAAGGCCAAGTGACTCAACTATGCATTAAAACACAGGAACCAGGGTGTAGAAAATTGGCAGGATGTGCTCTGGACGGTTGAGTCAAAATATGAAAAATGTTGTTATTACAGAAGAGATTTTGTTCACCAAAGGGCTGGAGAGCAGTACAATAATGAGTGTCTGTGGGCAATAGTGATCCATAAGCACGGTGGAGGGTCCTGTAAGTTTGGGGCTGCATTTCAGCAAATGGAAGTGGGAATTGGGTTAGAATTATTGGTTCCCTCAATGCTGAGATATAGATGCAGATACTTATCCATCATGCAACATCATCAGGGAGGTGTCTGATTGGATCCAAATGTTTTCTTCAGCAGAACAACAACCCCAAACGTACAGCCAATGTCATTAAGAATTATCTTCAATGTAAAGAACAAGGAGTCCTGGAAATGATATGGTCCCACCCAGTGGAGTAACTAGAGTCTGATAGGCCCCCACCTGCATGTTGGTCAGATGTATGGGCCCTTGTAGCGTTCTGGATCCTATAAAGATACAGTATATGTGTTCTCTCCCTATGTAGCAATGTCCCCCATCCTGGCTCCTTCTTGTAATAATCTCCCACATGCTGGGCCTTATGCTATAACATTTTCCCCCACCTGTGCCCCTGTCTGGAAATGTCCCCATTCTGGCATCATTTCCTTCATTCTGGTTTAATGTCCCCATCCTGGTATAGTGTCCCCATTCTGATATAATGTCCCCATTTTGACCAGAGCTGTGATGTTCAGCTCCACAACAATGGTTACATCTTACCTCTGCCAGAGCTTCAAACAACTGAGTAGTTGAGGTGCCACGTGCCGGACCCCCACAAATCTGATAATGTCTCTAACCTGGTATAATATCCCCATGCTGGTGTAATGCTCCCAATTCTGCTATAATGTCCCCAAAGCTGGTATAATGCCCCACATCCTGGTATAGTATCTCCAGTTCTGGCATTATGTCCCCCATGTTGCTATAATATACCCCATACTGGTATAATATCATCATTGTGATATAATGTCCCCCATCCTGGTATAACATCATCATTGTGATAAAATGTCCCCATTCTGATATAGTGTCACCCATCCGGGTATGGTGTACTCCATTCTGGTATAGTGTCCCTTATTCTGGTATAATGTCCCCAATTCTGGTATAATTTCCCCATTCTGATATAAGGTCCCCATTCTGATTTAATGTCCCCCTTCCTGGTATGTTGTCCCCCTTCCGATATATTGTCCCCATTCTGATATAGTGTCCTTCATCTTGGTAAAATGTCCCCATACTAGAATAGTGTCCCAATTCTGGTATAATGTCCCCATCCTGGTATAATGCCCCCCCATCCTGGTTTAATGACCATCATACTGGTTTAATGTCCCTCGCCCTGGTTTAATGTTCCCCATCCTGGTACAATGCACTCCATTCTGTTACAGTGTCTCACATTCTGGCATAATGACCTAATTCTGATACAATGTCCCCATTCTGGTATAATGTACCCATTCTGGCATAATGTCCCCCATCCTGGTATGGTATCTACTGAGCTGCCATCCTGGGGATGGGTTATCAATATCAGATCGGTGGGCTCCGACACGCGGCACTGGCTCTACCCATTACTTGTTTGCAACGCTCAGATGTAAATAGTTTGAAGATCTGAACATCACTGCTCCATTCACTGTACTGTGGGTCCTGCAAGTCAGCTAATATTCATGTAATAGGAGCTGATCTGCAGCACCAGGTGGCAGCCACTACACAGTGACCAGAGCTGTGATGTTCAGCTCCACAACAATGTTTACATCTGACCTCTGCCAGAGTTTCAAACAACTGAGTAGTTGAGGTGCCACGTGCCGGACCCCCACGAATCTGATATTAATGATCTAACCAGGGGATAGGCCATCAATATGTTTGTCCTGGAAATTCCGTTTAAGGCCCACCTGCACATACTACGTATATAATATATATATATGGCAAAGAGTGGGAAGGGGTTAATCAAAGGCTCATAAAACGAACAAACAGTACAAATATTGGTTCTATCTTTTACACATTTGGGGTAGCCCTTAAGAGGGCCGTTGGGTCAAAGAGAGAGAGAGAGAGAAGAGAGAGGGGAGGGAGAGATACCGGGAGATACCAAGAGAGAGAAAAAAAGAGAGACCCAACCAGTGCAAGGCTAAGCCGGGCAGGTGGTAGCGGCTATTTATACCCACTGCTGATCTCTGATTGGTGGAAAATCTGGGTGTGGCTGCTCTCTGATTGGTGGAAAATCTGGGTGTGGCTGCTCTGTGATTGGTCAGCATTATGACCTCACAGTGGCGATGACTCATACCTCCTGGGTGGTTCTTCTGGGCGGTTCTGTTTTCTGACTGGTGGAAATTCTAATCAGCATTATGACCTCACAGTGGCCGTGACTCATGTTTCATGGACTGTTCTATCTGGGTGACCTGAAACATGCTGATCTCTGATTGGTGGAAATTCAAGTCATCTTCATGACATCACAATCAGCATGTTATTACTGCTGAGATGTTCAGTTTTTTCCTAAATTTCCTATGTTTTGTCCTAATTTATTACCACATATATACCACTCATTCCTACAATCAAAGGATCAGGAAACCACTCTGAAATCAATATCCTACAATTTACCCCAACAGCAAAAAAACAACTATACACAAAATACCAAAAGATATATCAGATTATTAATGAGCAAATAAAAGACACTATCACATAAAAATAATTTTTAGAAAGGTGTAGAAAAAATGCTGTAAAGTAAGAACGCTTCAAAAATAGAAATGTTAATGATTTATTTAATCAATTAACAAGATACAAAGTGAATGAAGAAACGAAAAATCTAGATCCAATTAATATTTGGTGTGACCAACTTTTCACTTTAAAACAGCATCAATTCTTCTAGGTACACCTGCGCAAAGTCAGGGATTTTGCAATAATACAGTCAGGTGTCTGGTCATACACCATGGTAAGACTGAGCAAGAATGCACAAGGAAGTTATACTACATCAGCAAGGTCTCTAAGGCACAAATGTCAAAGCAGATTGAGGGTTCAAGATGTGTCATTCAAGCACTTATGAAGAAGCACAAGAAATTGTGCAACGTTGAGGTCAGTAGACGCAGTGGTCGGCCAAGGAAACTTAGTGCAGCAGATGTATGACACATTATGGTTACTTTCCTTCAAAAGCGGAAGATGTCCAGCAGTGCCATCAGCTCAGAACTGGCAGCAACCAGTGGGACTCAGCTTCACTCATCTACTGTTCAGAGAAGACTGGCCAGAAGTTCTCTTCATAGCAGAATTGTGGTGAAAAAGCCATATGTTCCACATCAAAACAAGGCCAAGTGACTCAACTATGCATTAAAACACAGGAACCAGGGTGTAGAAAATTGGCAGAATGTGCTCTGGACGGTTGAGTCAAAATATGAAAAATGTTGTTATTACAGAAGAGATTTTGTTCACCAAAGGGCTGGAGAGCAGTACAATAATGAGTGTCTGTGGGCAATAGTGATCCATAAGCACGGTGGAGGGTCCTGTAAGTTTGGGGCTGCATTTCAGCAAATGGAAGTGGGAATTGGGTTAGAATTATTGGTTCCCTCAATGCTGAGATATAGATGCAGATACTTATCCATCATGCAACATCATCAGGGAGGTGTCTGATTGGATCCAAATGTTTTCTTCAGCAGAACAACAACCCCAAACGTACAGCCAATGTCATTAAGAATTATCTTCAATGTAAAGAACAAGGAGTCCTGGAAATGATCTGGTCCCACCCAGTGGAGTAACGAGAGTCTGATAGGCCCCCACCTGCATGTTGGTCAGATGTATGGGCCCTTGTAGCGTTCTGGATCCTATAAAGATACAGTATATGTGTTCTCTCCCTATGTAGCAATGTCCCCATCCTGGCTCCTTCTTGTAATAATCTCCCACATGCTGGGCCTTATGCTATAACATTTTCCCCCACCTGTGCCCCTGTCTGGTAATGTCCCCATTCTGGCATCATTTCCTTCATTCTGGTTTAATGTCCCCATCCTGGTATAGTGTCCCCATTCTGATATAATGTCCCCATTTTGGTATAATGTCTCTAACCTGGTATAATATCCCCATGCTGGTGTAATGCTCCCAATTCTGCTATAATGTTCCCAAAGCTGGTATAATGCCCCACATCCTGGTATAGTATCTCCAGTTCTGGCATTATGTCCCCCATGTTGCTATAATATACCCCATACTGGTATAATATCATCGTTGTGATATAATGTCCCCCATCCTGGTATAACATCATCATTGTGATATAATGTCCCCATTCTGATATAGTGTCACCCATCCGGGTATGGTGTACCCCATTCTGGTATAGTGTCCCTTATTCTGGTATAATGTCCCCAATTCTGGTATAATTTCCCCATTCTGATATATTGTCCCCATTCTGATTTAATGTCCCCCTTCCTGGTATGTTGTCCCACTTCCGATACATTGTCCCCATTCTGATATAGTGTCCTTCATCTTGGTAAAATGTCCCCATACTAGAATAGTGTCCCCATTCTGGTATAATGTCCCCATCCTGGTATAATGCCCCCCATCCTGGTTTAATGACCATCATACTGGTTTAATGTCCCTCGCCCTGGTTTAATGTCCCCCATCCTGGTACAATGCACTCTATTCTGTTACAGTGTCTCACATTCTGGCATAATGACCTAATTCTGATACAATGTCCCCATTCTGGTATAATGTACCCATTCTGGCATAATGTCCCCCATCCTGGTATGGTATCTACTGAGCTGCCATCCTGGGGATGGGTTATCAATATCAGATCGGTGGGCTCCGACACGCGGCACTGGCTCTACCCATCAGTTGTTTGCAACGCTCAGATGTAAATAGTTTGAAGATCTGAACATCACTGCTCCATTCACTGTACTGTGGGTCCTGCAAGTCAGCTAATATTCATGCAATAGGAGCTGATCTGCAGCACCAGGTAGCAGCCACTACACAGTGACCAGAGCTGTGATGTTCAGCTCCACAACAATGTTTACATCTGACCTCTGCCAGAGTTTCAAACAACTGAGTAGTTGAGGTACCACGTGCCGGACCCCCACAAATCTGATATTAATGAGCTAACCAGGGGATAGGCCATCAATATGTTTGTCCTGGAAATTCCATTTAAGGCCCACCTGCACATACTACGTATATAATATATATATAGCAAAGAGTGGGAAGGGGTTAATCACAGGCTCATAAAACGGACAAACAACACAAATATTGGTTCTATCTTTTACACATTTGGGGTAGCCCTTAAGAGGGCCGTTGGGTCAAAGAGAGAGAGAGAGAAGAGAGAGGGGAGGGAGAGATACCGGGAGATACCAAGAGAGAGAAAAAAAGAGAGACCCAACCAGTGCAAGGCTAAGCCGGGCAGGTGGTAGCGGCTATTTATACCCACTGCTGATCTCTGATTGGTGGAAAATCTGGGTGTGGCTGCTCTCTGATTGGTGGAAAATCTGGGTGTGGCTGCTCTGTGATTGGTCAGCATTATGACCTCACAGTGGCGATGACTCATACCTCCTGGGTGGTTCTTCTGGGCGGTTCTGTTTTCTGACTGGTGGAAATTCTAATCAGCATTATGACCTCACAGTGGCCGTGACTCATGTTTCATGGACTGTTCTATCTGGGTGACCTGAAACATGCTGATCCCTGATTGGTGGAAATTCAAGTCATCTTCATGATGACGCGCCCCCTGGGCCTGTGCTGTGGTGCAGCGTTGCGCACGCGGGGAATACCCGGAGCCGGATCTGTTGGGGGTAGTAGTCCTCGTGGCGGTGACCCGGTCCGTGCCCAGGGTGTCAAACTAAATGGCAGTCTTTAGCAGTAGATGTTAGAGTGTTCGACTACGCCACCCGTTGAATGCGGCTATGAAGCCGCCGCTGCAGGGCAGACCGCTGAGGCCGATGGTACGGATGTGCAGCGTTGATGGTACAACCCCCAACGGGAGGGGTATGGCCTCAGGGCAGCCGACGTGAATGATGGGGTTAGCCGAGTTGCACGCAGGCACCAGGAACCACTCAGAGACGGTGCGGTGTAGTTCAGGATCTTTACTGGTGGCAAAGGTAGACCCTCCCGGAGTACTGGCTAGCGATCGGGGCCTGGTCAGTCTGTGAGCAGATAGGATCTCCCCTGGCCAGGCGGAGTTGTAGGCCTCTCCAACTAATTGTACTCTTCTGGCTACCTTGCTAGAGGCGGGTAAAAGTAGCCCACGTCCCTGAGTGTACCGTGTGGTGCTCACCCGTATGGCCGGTGACTCGGGGCCTTCTGGTAACTTCCGCTCCACGACGGCGGTGCTGGTCCCTTGCGTGTGACCGTGCCTTCGGGTTTCTGGGCCAGAGGACCTGAAATCCCCTGCCGGTCGGTTTCTGCTGCTGGGTAAGGATTAGTCCCCACAGCCTCGGACTCCGGGTCCGGTGAGAACTCTTCAATCAGGGCGAGCTCTACAGCTTCCAGCCCCTGACTCCTTTTAGCACTGCTCTCACTGAGCTCCTGATCTTTATTTCCTTGCTTTTGCTACACTCCAGACCAGACTGTGTCTCTGTCTGGGACTCCTCTTCTTCTCCCTAACCCTGCCTCAGCCCTAGTTTTATATAGGGGAAGTTCTTCCCCTCCCAGGACTGGGCAGGAGGTGTGGCATGCATAGGATTCCTGACCAGGAGACCTCCCACCTGCTCTCAGACGTAATATTGCTATTACTGTGGAAACCAGACCCCTGGGGTGCCACATTCCCCCCTAGTAAAATTTAGTACTCCGAGACTAAACATATTTTTGTAAACATAACAAGTTATAAACAGAAACAGTACAATAAAGAAAAACATATTAGGATGGTCACGGCGTGTCCGCAACCGGGTGCAGTTTTTGAAGAAAACAAGGGTGTCCATTTCACCAAGGAACAGGGAGCCGTAACCAGGTAGGGGTCTGTCCTACCCCGAGTCTTTAACAGTCTTAGTCCTTTCCTGGGTTACGCTCCAAACATATATACAAAGGATTCCGGATAATCCATTAAAGACACCTATGAAATAACTAGAGATACATAATTATTTACAAGCAACAATAAACAGGTAAATACAAATAAAACAGTTTGAACACTTTAGATCCTCCAACATACGGGCAACTGGCCTCTAGTGGCTCTAGTGGACCTACGGAGCTTACTGACTGGTCCTGAGCTACAAGATGTAGGAGCTGTCAAAGGTAAACTGGGCAGCTGTCTACGGGCTCTTTGGCTCACTAGGGGTACGGCAGGCTCACTATAAGCAGAGGATCGCTTCTCCTGGTCTGCTTTTGTGGGGTCTTCTGCCTCCTGGACCGGCTGCTCTTCCAGCTCTACCTGTTTTTCCGTAGGCACTTGGGATGCTGGCTGGAAGAAGGTGAGGACGGGTACCACAACGGCGCCATTTACTTGAGTCCAAGACCGAGGGAAGTCTCCGAGTACAGTACTAACCATCTCCTCCCTTCCCTCTACGGGTTGAGGGTTTTCTTGCTCTTCTTCAGGGTTTCGTAGCTGCTCGGGACACTTTTTCAGGTGATCTCGGGAGACAATGGCTGTGGTTTCTCCTCCGTCCTTACTGATTGTGCAGACTTTTGGGTTCTCATGGCTTGAGGGCAGTACGGTGTACGGGTCCTTCTCCCACTGGTCGTCCAACTTGTGGAGCCGTCTCTTCCTCTTCAAGACCTGCTCTCCAGGTACCAGGGGAACAGCGGGAGCATACTGGTTGTAAGTCTTCTCCTGTCTTTCTCTAGCTTGACAGAGACTTCGCTCAACGCTCTCCTGTACTTTCCGGTACTGCTGCTGCCTCTCTGTGTCCCAGTCTGCTTCTGGTGAAGTGTCCTCGGGTGTCAGGACTCCCATATCCAGATCAACAGGCAGCTTACCAGGTCTTGCTCTCATCAGGTAAGCCGGGGTACAGTTGGTAGAATCTACCGGGATGTGGTTGTATAGGTCCACCAGATCAGGCAGTTTCTCAGGCCACAGACTGCGTTCTTCCAGGGGCAATGTTTTCAGAAGGTCTATCACCACCTGGTTCATTTTCTCACAGAGTCCATTGGTTTGCGGATGATAGGGTGTTGTTCTTATCTTCCGGCAGCCATACAGAGTACAGAACTCCTGGAAGACTTCCGCTTCAAAGGCAGGTCCTTGGTCCGTCAGCACCTGCTCTGGGTATCCGTGTGGACGGCAGAAGTGCTGCTGGAAGGCTCTAGCTGATGTTTGAGCCGTCAAGTCCTTGACCGGGACCACCACCAGGAACCGGGAGTAATGATCTACGATTGTGAGGGCGTAGACATACCCAGATCTGCTTGGAGCCAGTTTCACATGGTCCAGGGCTACCAGTTCCAGTGGCTGTCGGGTGATGATGGGCTGCAAGGGAGTCTTCTGGCTGGCACGGTCCTTCCTTCTTAGGTGGCACGGTCCACAGTCTCTGCACCACCTCTCGATGGCTCCTCTAATGCCTACCCAGTAGAACCGTTCACGCAATAAGAACTCCAGCTTCTTCCACCCGAAATGTCCTGCTCCGTTGTGGTACGCCTCCAGAATCATAGTATTTGATCGTGAACTCATAGTTGGACAGGCGGGCCATCCATCTCTGCTCCAGGGCACCGAGTCTTGCCGTATCCAGGTGTGTCAACGGGTTGTTATCTGTGTACACGATGAACCGGGAAGAGGCGAGGTAGTGCTTAAAGCGTTCGGTGACTGCCCACACCACTGCCAGGAATTCTAGCTTGAATGAGCTATAATTCTCAGGGTTTCTTTCGGTGGGTCGCAGTTTTCGGCTGGCGTAAGCAATTACCCGTTCCTTCCCCTGCTGGATCTGGGACAGTACAGCTCCTAGCCCGATGTTACTTGCGTCGGTGTAGAGGACAAAGGGCTGGCTGTAATCAGGGTACACCAGGATTTCATCCCCCGTGAGGGCCATCTTCAGCTGGCGGAAGGACTCTTCTTCCAACTTCTCCCATCTGAAGAGCGGCTTCTGGTTCTTGGCCTTCCTGGACTGGCCTATCAGGAGGTCCTGCATAGGAGCTGCCTTTTTGGTGAAACCGGGAATGAACCTTCGGTAGTAGCCTACCAACCCGAGGAACTGCCGCACTTCCTTTACGCTGGAGGGTCTTGGCCATTCCTTAATCGCGGTGATCTTATCAGGGTCGGGAGCCACTCCGTCAGCACTCACCACGTGTCCCAGGTACTGCACCCTTGGTTTCAGGAGGTGACACTTGGAGGGTTTCACCTTTAGGCCGTAGTTTGCCAGGGCTTCGAACACTTCTGCCAGGTGTTTCAGGTGGTCCTCGTAGGTCTTGGAGTAGACGATGACATCATCCAGGTATAACAGGACCGTCTCGAAGTTTCGGTGTCCCAGACAGCATTCCATCAACCGTTGGAAGGTTCCTGGTGCATTGCAGAGTCCGAACGGCATGCAGGTAAACTCGCTAAGTCCTATCGGGGTGGTGAATGCGGTCTTCTCCCGGTCCGCCTCTGCTACAGGAACCTGCCAGTACCCGCTAGTGAGATCCAAAGTAGAGAAGAAGTTAGCAGATTTTAAAGCGGCCAAAGACTCCTCTATCCTTGGTAAGGGGTACGCATCTTTGTGTGTGATACGGTTGATTTTCCGGTAATCTACACACATTCTCATGGTGTTGTCTTTCTTTTTAACCAAGACCAGTGGAGCTGCCCTGGGGCTTCAGCTATCCCTGATTACCCCAGCCTCCTTCATGTCTCTAAGCATTCCCTTGGCGTGTTGGTAGTGTGCAGGGGGTACGGGTCGGTATCTCTCCTTTATGGGAGGATGGTCTCCCGTGGGGATATAATGTTCTACCCCCTTTACTCGCCCGAAGTCTAACGGGTGTTTACTAAACACTCTCTCGTACTCTTGAACCACCCGATAGACTCCCTGTTTCTGGTGTGAGGGAGTGGAGTCAGTACCCAAATGTAGTTGCTGACACCAGTCCTCTATTGGTTTCTTAGAGCCGTTACCTTCCTCTGGTTGAGATGGAGGCAAGGGTTCCACGGCCTGTACAGAATTCTGGTTTATGGTGAACAATTTAGCTAGCGTGGCATACCGGGGCAGGTGTACTTCTCTCTCACCGATATTTATGATGCGAACGGGCACCCTCCCATGGCGTACATCGACCACCCCCCGTGCTGTCAAAATGGTGGGCCTACTGTCTGAGTAGACGGGTTCTACCATTGCTTGGTAGTCTCTACCTCTTAGACCAATAGCTGCCCGGCACCAAATCATCATCTCACTTTTTGGGGGCATGGCAATAGGGAAAGGGTCACACATTCTCACGCTTCCAATCTCACCACCGGAGAGTTCCACCTGTTGCCGCCGCATCAGTGCCCGGATCTCTTTTTGGAGCACTCGCTGTTGGCCGGAGCTGGTGTTCTTGGCAACCTGCTGTAAAATGAAAATCACCTCTGCAAGACAATTTTCAATCACATTAGTTCCTAGAGTTATCTTTGGGTGACTCTCGCGCTTGTCAATGTCTACAATGATCAGTCCCTGTGCTGCCAGTTCGACTCTACCGACTTTAATGGTCATCTCTTTGAATCCGATCTGTGGCACGGGTTGACCATTGCTGGCGATGATACTCAAGTCGTCGTCAGGGTAGCGGGTTATATCCGAGTCATTCCAGTACTGCTTAAAGAGCACGTACGGGATGGTGGTGACCTGTGACCCGGTGTCAAGTAGGGCACTCATAGGAATGCCATCCAGTACTACAGGCAAGACTGGACGTCCTCCCACGTATTTGTCACGCCAGTTCGATGGGCCTGGTGATCTTATTCCTAGGGGTTGGCCCTCTACCCCAGGTTGTGCCAGTTTAAAGGACAGTACCTTGCCATATGTCCGGGTTGATTGCAGCGGCGGCAGATGGGTTGTCCGTCCTCGTTGTATCGGTCGCTGGGTCTTCCTCTGGCCGGTGGGGTCCTCCTTGGTCGACGCCACGGGATGTCCTCCGGTCCGGATGCCAGCTGGATCTTCCCTGGAGCTTCAACCTGTAAAGACTGCACAGTTCGGGTTAGCGCAGCTACGCTTTTAGCTAGCTCTTGGACCTGATGGTGCAGGTCTGGAGCCGGGTCATTGTTCAAAGCCTGCGCATCAGCTCCCACAGGCCCTGCCGACAAGGGCGCCGTCCCCTGGTGGTAAGTGGTAGCAGGGCGTTTGTGGGTCACAGCGCCACCTGGTGCCGGTTCTCGGAGCACCCGGATGGCTCTGTCCTTGAACTGTGCAAAGTCCAGATGAGGATCCTGTAAGGCCATTGCCCGCAACTGGGTTCGGTGGGCATTGCAATATAGTCCCTCTATAAATTGTTCGGTCAACAGCCTGTCCTCGTTTCCCACGCCGTCAGGGTCGGCCTGCTTAATGGCTCTCAGGGCCTCTTGTAGGTTTAGTGCATAGTCCCTTATATTCTCATGTGCTCGCTGTTTGCACCCGTAGAATCTAAGCTTAATCTCAGCTGAGGTGCGGGTATCAAAGGTGTCCTTCAGCCGGGTTAATATCCCTGCTACAGTCCTCCTCCCAGGTGGCCAGGACTTTACCTCCCTTTGGGCTGCCCCAGTTAGTTGGGCCACCAGGATGCTCACTTTTTGCTCTTCTGTGAGGGGGTACACCTGGAAGAGGCTATCCAGCTTTTCTCTAAAGTCATTCAGGGTATGTGACTCCCCTGAGTAATGGGGTAGCCAGGCTGCCCCCGGGATATAGGGCATCGTGAAAGGCATGACCGCTGCAGCGGTGGCGCTGGCGGTGGCTGTGGCAGTGAAGCTCTCCTCCGTATCCAACATCCTCCTCCCCCCTAGTTGACCGTGGCCTACCTTGCGATGATCCTCTTCCGTAGACCGCGGCTCCGCAGTGGATCGTCAGGGTCGAGGACCTTCCGTCGCGCTCCTGTGACGTCGGCGTCTGCTGGGCTCCTTCCAGGACCTTACGCAACGTCCGGACGTGAAGCGGAGCTCCAGTTCTCGCGCGCTTTCGGAGTCCACGCCCCTCTTCTTCGCGGCGTCTTCAAGATGGCATCCAACGGCGGGAAAACTCCACGGATGGCGGGAAGAAGGCAGAAGATGGCGTCCAACGGCGAGAAAACTCCACGGATGGCGGGAAGAAGGTAGAAGATGGCGTCGGATGGCGGGAATCTTCACCACAGGTAAGTTTAAAAGTCTCTTTTTCAGGCACGCAGTACCCGGTGGTTGCGGGCACGTAATCCTGCCGACTACGCCAAAAGTTGACGCGCCCCCTGGGCCTGTGCTGTGGTGCAGCGTTGCGCACGCGGGGAATACCCGGAGCCGGATCTGTTGGGGGTAGTAGTCCTCGTGGCGGTGACCCGGTCCGTGCCCAGGGTGTCAAACTAAATGGCAGTCTTTAGCAGTAGATGTTAGAGTGTTCGACTACGCCACCCGTTGAATGCGGCTATGAAGCCGCCGCTGCAGGGCAGACCGCTGAGGCCGGTGGTACGGATGTGCAGCGTGGATGGTATAACCCCCAACGGGAGGGGTATGGCCTCAGGGCAGCCGACGTGAATGATGGGGTTAGCCGAGTTGCACGCAGGCACCAGGAACCACTCAGAGACGGTGCGGTGTAGTTCAGGGTCTTTACTGGTGGCAAAGGTAGACCCTCCCGGAGTACTGGCTAGCGATCGGGGCCTGGTCAGTCTGCGAGCAGATAGGATCTCCCCTGGCCAGGCGGAGTTGTAGGCCTCTCCAACTAATTGTACTCTTCTGGCTACCTTGCTAGAGGCGGGTAAAAGTAGCCCACGTCCCTGAGTGTACCGTGTGGTGCTCACCCGTATGGCCGGTGACTCGGGGCCTTCTGGTAGCTTCCGCTCCACGACGGCGGTGCTGGTCCCTTGCATGTGACCGTGCCTTCGGGTTTCTGGGCCAGAGGACCTGAAATCCCCTGCCGGTCGGTTTCTGCTGCTGGGTAAGGATTAGTCCCCACAGCCTCGGACTCCGGGTCCGGTGAGAACTCTTCAATCAGGGCGAGCTCTACAGCTTCCAGCCCCTGACTCCTTTTAGCACTGCTCCCACTGAGCTCCTGATCTTTCTTTCCTTGCTTTTGCTACACTCCAGACCAGACTGTGTCTCTGTCTGGGACTCCTCTTCTTCTCCCTAACCCTGCCTCAGCCCTAGTTTTATATAGGGGAAGTTCTTCCCCTCCCAGGACTGGGCAGGAGGTGTGGCATGCATAGGATTCCTGACCAGGAGACCTCCCACCTGCTCTCAGACGTAATATTGCTATTACTGTGGAAACCAGACCCCTGGGGTACCACAATGACATCACAATCAGCATGTTATTACTGCTGAGATGTTCAGTTTTTTCCTAAATTTCCTATGTTTTGTCCTAATTTATTAGCACATATATACCACTCATTCCTACAATAAAAGGATCAGGAAACCACTCTGAAATCAATATCCTACAATTTACCCCAACAGCAAAAAAACAACTATACACAAAATACTAAAAGATATATCAGATTATTAATGAGCAAATAAAAGACACTATCACATAAAAATAACTTTTAGAAAGGTGTAGAAAAAATGCTGTAAAGTAAGAACGCTTCAAAAATAGAAATGTTAATGATTTATTTAATCAATGAACAAAATACAAAGTGAATGAACAAACGAAAAATCTAGATCCAATTAATATTTGGTGTGACCAACTTTTCACTTTAAAACAGCATCAATTATTCCAGGTACACCTGCGCAAAGTCAGGGATTTTGTAATAATACAGTCAGGTGTCTGGTCATACACCATGGCAAGACTGAGCAAGAATACAAAAGGAAGTTATACTACATCAGCAAGGTCTCTAAGGCACAAATTTCAAAGCAGATTGAGGGTTCAAGATGTGTCATTCAAGCACTTATGAAGAAGCACAAGAAATTGTGCAACGTTGAGGTCAGTAGATGCAGTGGTCGGCCAAGGAAACTTAGTGCAGCAGATGTATGACACATTATGGTTACTTTCCTTCAAAAGCGGAAGATGTCCAGCAGTGCCATCAGCTCAGAACTGGCAGCAACCAGTGGGACTCAGCTTCACTCATCTACTGTTCAGAGAAGACTGGCCAGAAGTTCTCTTCATAGCAGAATTGTGGTGAAAAAGCCATATCTTCCACATCAAAACAAGGCCAAGTGACTCAACTATGCATTAAAACAGAGGAACCAGGGTGTAGAAAATTGGCAGGATGTGCTCTGGAGGGTTGAGTCCAAATATGAAAAATGTTGTTATTACAGAAGAGATTTTGTTCACTGAAGGGCTGGAGAGCAGTACAATAATGAGTGTCTGTGGGCAATAGTGATCCATAAGCACGGTGGAGGGTCCTGTAAGTTTGGCGCTGTATTTCAGCAAATGGAAGTGGGAATTGGGTTAGAATTATTGGTTCCCTCAATGCTGAGATATAGAGGCAGATACTTATCCATCATGCAATATCATCAGGGAGGTGTCTGATTGGATCCAAATGTTTTCTTCAGCAGAACAACAACCCCAAACGTACAGCCAATGTCAATAAGAATTATCTTCAATGTAAAGAACAAGGAGTCCTGGAAATGATATGGTCCCACCCAGTGGAGTAACTAGAGTCTGATAGGCCCCCACCTGCATGTTGGTCAGATGTATGGGCCCTTGTAGCGTTCTGGATCCTATAAAGATACAGTATATGTGTTCTCTCCCTATGTAGTAATGTCCCCCATCCTGGCTCTATCTTGTAATAATCTCCCACATGCTGGGCCTTATGCTATAACATTTTCCCCCACCTGTGCCCCTGTCTGGTAATGTCCCCATTCTGGCATCATTTCCTTCATTCTGGTTTAATGTCCCCATCCTGGTATAGTGTCCCCATTCTGATATAATGTCCCCATTTTGGTATAATGTCTCTAACCTGGTATAATATCCCCATACTGGTGTAATGCTCCCAATTCTGCTATAATGTCCCCAAAGCTGGTATAATGCCCCACATCCTGGTATAGTATCTCCAGTTCTGGCATTATGTCCCCCATGTTGCTATAATATACCCCATACTGGTATAATATCATCGTTGTGATATAATGTCCCCCATCCTGGTATAACATCATCATTGTGATATAATGTCCGCATTCTGATATAGTGTCACCCATCCGGGTATGGTGTAACCCATTCTGGTATAGTGTCCCTTATTTTGGTATAATGTCCCCAATTCTGGTATAATTTCCCCATTCTGATATAATGTCCCCATTCTGATTTAATGTCCCCCTTCCTGGTATGTTGTCCCCCTTCCGATATATTGTCCCCATTCTGATATAGTGTCCTTCATCTTGGTAAAATGTCCCCATACTAGAATAGTGTCCCCATTCTGGTATAATGTCCCCATCCTGGTATAATGCCCCCCATCCTGGTTTAATGACCATCATACTGGTTTAATGTCCCTCGCCCTGGTTTAATGTCCCCCATCCTGGTACAATGCACTCCATTCTGTTACAGTGTCTCACATTCTGGCATAATGACCTAATTCTGATACAATGTCCCCATTCTGGTATAATGTACCCATTCTGGCATAATGTCCCCCATCCTGGTATGGTATCTACTGTGCTGCCATCCTGGGGATGGGTTATCAATATCAGATCGGTGGGCTCCGACACGCGGCACTGGCTCTACCCATCACTTGTTTGCAACGCTCAGATGTAAATAGTTTGAAGATCTGAACATCACTGCTCCATTCACTGTACTGTGGGTCCTGCAAGTCAGCTAATATTCATGTAATAGGAGCTGATCTGCAGCACCAGGTAGCAGCCACTACACAGTGACCAGAGCTGTGATGTTCAGCTCCACAACAATGTTTACATCTGACCTCTGCCAGAGTTTCAAACAACTGAGTAGTTGAGATACCACGTGCCGGACCCCCACAAATCTGATATTAATGAGTTAACCAGGGGATAGGCCATCAATATGTTTGTCCTGGAAATTCCATTTAAGGCTCACCTGCACATACTACGTATATAATATATATATAGCAAAGAGTGGGAAGGGGTTAATCACAGGCTCATAAAACGGACAAACAACACAAATATTGGTTTTATCTTTTACACATTTGGGGTATCCCTTAAGAGGGCCGTTGGGTCAAAGAGAGAGAGAGAAGAGAGAGGGGAGGGAGAGATACCGGGAGATACCAAGAGAGAGAAAAAAAGAGAGACCCAACCAGTGCAAGGCTAAGCCGGGCAGGTGGTAGCGGCTATTTATACCCACTGCTGATCTCTGATTGGTGGAAAATCTGGGTGTGGCTGCTCTGTGATTGGTCAGCATTATGACCTCACAGTGGTGATAACTCATACCTCCTGGGTGGTTCTTCTGGGCGGTTCTGTTTTCTGACTGGTGGAAATTCTAATCAGCATTATGACCTCACAGTGGCTGTGACTCATGTTTCATGGACTGTTCTATCTGGGTGACCTGAAACATGCTGATCTCTGATTGGTGGAAATTCAAGTCATCTTCATGACATCACAATCAGCATGTTATTACTGCTGAGATGTTCAGTTTTTTCCTAAATTTCCTATGTTTTGTCCTAATTTATTAGCACATATATACCACTCATTCCTACAATCAAAGGATCAGGAAACCACTCTGAAATCAATATCCTACAATTTACCCCAACAGCAAAAAAACAACTATACACAAAATACCAAAAGATATATCAGATTATTAATGAGCAACTAAAAGACACTATCACCTAAAAATAATTTTTAGAAAGGTGTAGAAAAAATGCTGTAAAGTAAGAACGCTTCAAAAATAGAAATGTTAATGATTTATTTAATCAATTAACAAAATACAAAGTGAATGAACAAACGAAAAATCTAGATCCAATTAATATTTGGTGTGACCAACTTTTCACTTTAAAACAGCATCAATTATTCCAGGTACACCTGCGCAAAGTCAGGGATTTTGTAATAATACAGTCAGGTGTCTGGTCATACACCATGGCAAGACTGAGCAAGAATACACAAGGAAGTTATACTACATCAGCAAGGTCTCTAAGGCACAAATTTCAAAGCAGATTGAGGGTTCAAGATGTGTCATTCAAGCACTTATGAAGAAGCACAAGAAATTGTGCAACGTTGAGGTCAGTAGATGCAGTGGTCGGCCAAGGAAACTTAGTGCAGCAGATGTATGACACATTATGGTTACTTTCCTTCAAAAGCGGAAGATGTCCAGCAGTGCCATCAGCTCAGAACTGGCAGCAACCAGTGGGACTCAGCTTCACTCATCTACTGTTCAGAGAAGACTGGCCAGAAGTTCTCTTCATAGCAGAATTGTGGTGAAAAAGCCATATCTTCCACATCAAAACAAGGCCAAGTGACTCAACTATGCATTAAAACAGAGGAACCAGGGTGTAGAAAATTGGCAGGATGTGCTCTGGAGGGTTGAGTCCAAATATGAAAAATGTTGTTATTACAGAAGAGATTTTGTTCACTGAAGGGCTGGAGAGCAGTACAATAATTAGTGTCTGTGGGCAATAGTGATCCATAAGCACGGTGGAGGGTCCTGTAAGTTTGGGGCTGCATTTCAGCAAATGGAAGTGGGAATTGGGTTAGAATTATTGGTTCCCTCAATGCTGAGATATAGAGGCAGATACTTATCCATCATGCAATATCATCAGGGAGGTGTCTGATTGGATCCAAATGTTTTCTTCAGCAGAACAACAACCCCAAACGTACAGCCAATGTCATTAAGAATTATCTTCAATTTAAAGAACAAGGAGTCCTGGAAATGATCTGGTCCCACCCAGTGGAGTAACTAGAGTCTGATAGGCCCCCACCTGCATGTTGGTCAGATGTATGGGCCCTTGTAGCGTTCTGGATCCTATAAAGATACAGTATATGTGTTCTCTCCCTATGTAGCAATGTCCCCCATCCTGGCTCCTTCTTGTAATAATCTCCCACATGCTGGGCCTTATGCTATAACATTTTCCCCCACCTGTGCCCCTGTCTGGTAATGTCCCCATTCTGGCATCATTTCCTTCATTCTGGTTTAATGTCCCCATCCTGGTATAGTGTCCCCATTCTGATATAATGTCCCCATTTTGGTATAATGTCTCTAACCTGGTATAATATCCCCATGCTGGTGTAATGCTCCCAATTCTGCTATAATGTCCCCAAAGCTGGTATAATGCCCCACATCCTGGTATAGTATCTCCAGTTCTGGCATTATGTCCCCCATGTTGCTATAATATACCCCATACTGGTATAATATCATCGTTGTGATATAATGTCCCCCATCCTGGTATAACATCATCATTGTGATATAATGTCCCCATTCTGATATAGTGTCACCCATCCGGGTATGGTGTACCCCATTCTGGTATAGTGTCCCTTATTCTGGTATAATGTCCCCAATTCTGGTATAATTTCCCCATTCTGATATAATGTCCCCATTCTGATTTAATGTCCCCCTTCCTGGTATGTTGTCCCCCTTCCGATATATTGTCCCCATTGTGATATAGTGTCCTTCATCTTGGTAAAATGTCCCCATACTAGAATAGTGTCCCCATTCTGGTATAATGTCCCCATCCTGGTATAATGCCCCCCATCCTGGTTTAATGACCATCATACTGGTTTAATGTCCCTCGCCCTGGTTTAATGTCCCCCATCCTGGTACAATGCACTCCATTCTGTTACAGTGTCTCACATTCTGGCATAATGACCTAATTCTGATACAATGTCCCCATTCTGGTATAATGTACCCATTCTGGCATAATGTCCCCCATCCTGGTATGGTATCTACTGAGCTGCCATCCTGGGGATGGGTTATCAATATCAGATCGGTGGGCTCCGACACGCGGCACTGGCTCTACCCATCACTTGTTTGCAACGCTCAGATGTAAATAGTTTGAAGATGTGAACATCACTGCTCCATTCACTGTACTGTGGGTCCTGCAAGTCAGCTAATATTCATGTAATAGGAGCTGATCTGCAGCACAAGGTAGCAGCCACTACACAGTGACCAGAGCTGTGATGTTCAGCTCCACAACAATGTTTACATCTGACCTCTGCCAGAGTTTCAAACAACTGAGTAGTTGAGGTGCCACGTGCCGGACCCCCACAAATCTGATATTAATGAGCTAACCAGGGGATAGGCCATCAATATGTTTGTCCTGGAAATTCCGTTTAAGGCCCACCTGCACATACTACGTATATAATATATATATATGGCAAAGAGTGGGAAGGGGTTAATCACAGGCTCATAAAACGGACAAACAACACAAATATTGGTTCTATCTTTTTCATATTTGGGGTAGCCCTTAAGAGGGCCGTTGGGTCAAAGAGAGAGAGAGAGAAGAGAGCGGGGAGGGAGAGATACCGGGAGATACCAAGAGAGAGAAAAAAAGAGAGACCCAACCAGTGCAAAGCTAAGCCGGGCAGGTGGTAGCGGCTATTTATACCCACTGCTGATCTCTGATTGGTGGAAAATCTGGGTGTGGCTGCTCTCTGATTGGTGGAAAATCTGGGTGTGGCTGCTCTGTGATTGGTCAGCATTATGACCTCACAGTGGCGATGACTCATACCTCCTGGGTGGTTCTTCTGGGCGGTTCTGTTTTCTGACTGGTGGAAATTCTAATCAGCATTATGACCTCACAGTGGCCGTGACTCATGTTTCATGGACTGTTCTATCTGGGTAACCTGAAACATGCTGATCTCTGATTGGTGGAAATTCAAGTCATCTTCACGACATCATAATCAGCATGTTATTACTGCTGAGATGTTCAGTTTTTTCCTAAATTTCCTATGTTTTGTCCTAATTTATTAGCACATATATACCACTCATTCCTACAATCAAAGGATCAGGAAACCACTCTGAAATCAATATCCTACAATTTACCCCAACAGCAAAAAAACAACTATACGCAAAATACCAAAAGATATATCAGATTATTAATGAGCAAATAAAAGACACTATCACATAAAAATAATTTTTAGAAAGGTGTAGAAAAAATGCTGTAAAGTAAGAACGCTTCAAAAATAGAAATGTTAATGATTTATTTAATCAATTAACAAAATACAAAGTGAATGAACAAACGAAAAATCTAGATCCAATCAATATTTGGTGTGACCAACTTTTCACTTTAAAACAGCATCAATTATTCCAGGTACACCTGCGCAAAGTCAGGGATTTTGTAATAATACAGTCAGGTGTCTGGTCATACACCATGGCAAGACTGAGCAAGAATACACAAGGGAGTTATACTACATCAGCAAGGTCTCTAAGGCACACATTTCAAAGCAGATTGAGGGTTCAAGATGTGTCATTCAAGCACTTATGAAGAAGCACAAGAAATTGTGCAACGTTGAGGTCAGTAGATGCAGTGGTCGGCCAAGGAAACTTAGTGCAGCAGATGTATGACACATTATGGTTACTTTCCTTCAAAAGCGGAAGATGTCCAGCAGTGCCATCAGCTCAGAACTGACAGCAACCAGTGGGACTCAGCTTCACTCATCTACTGTTCAGAGAAGACTGGCCAGAAGTGGTCTTCATAGCAGAATTGTGGTGAAAAAGCCATATCTTCCACATCAAAACAAGGCCAAGTGACTCAACTATGCATTAAAACAGAGGAACCAGGGTGTAGAAAATTGGCAGGATGTGCTCTGGACGGTTGAGTCCAAATATGAAAAATGTTGTTATTACAGAAGAGATTTTGTTCACTAAAGGGCTGGAGAGCAGTACAATAATGAGTGTCTGTGGGCAATAGTGATCCATAAGCACGGTGGAGGGTCCTGTAAGTTTGGGGCTGCATTTCAGCAAATGGAAGTGGGAATTGGGTTAGAATTATTGGTTCCCTCAATGCTGAGATATAGAGGCAGATACTTATCCATCATGCAATATCATCAGGGAGGTGTCTGATTGGATCCAAATGTTTTCTTCAGCAGAACAACAACCCCAAACGTACAGCCAATGTCATTAAGAATTATCTTCAATGTAAAGAACAAGGAGTCCTGAAAATGATCTGGTCCCACCCAGTGGAGTAACTAGAGTCTGATAGGCCCCCACCTGCATTTTGGTCAGATGTATGGGCCCTTGTAGCGTTCTGGATCCTATAAAGATACAGTATATGTGTTCTCTCCCTATGTAGTAATGTCCCCCATCCTGGCTCCTTCTTGTAATAATCTCCCACATGCTGGGCCTTATGCTATAACATTTTCCCCCACCTATGCCCCTGTCTGGTAATGTCCCCATTCTGGCATCATTTCCTTCATTCTGGTTTAATGTCCCCATCCTGGTATAGTGTCCCCATTGTGATATAATGTCCCCATTTTGGTATAATGTCTCTAAGCTGGTATAATATCCCCCATGCTGGTGTAATGCTCCCAATTCTGCTATAATGTCCCCAAACCTGGTATAATGCCCCACATCCTGGTATAGTATCTCCAGTTCTGGCATAATTTCCGCCATGCTGCTATAATATCCACCTTACTGGTATAATATTATCATTGTGATATAATGTCCCCCATCCTGGTATAACATCATCATTGTGATATAATGTCTCCATTCTGATATAGTGTCACCCATCCAGGTATGGTTTACCCCATTCTGGTATAGTGTCCCTTATTCTGGTATAATGTCCCCAATTCTGGTATAATTTCCCCATTCTGATATAATGTCCCCATTCTGATTTAATGTCCCCCTTCCTGGTATATTGTCCCCATTCTGATGTATTGTCCCCAATCTGATATAGTGTCCTTCATCTTGGTAAAATTTCCCCATACTTGTATAGTGTCCGCATTCTGGTATAATGTCCCCATCCTGGTATAATGCCCCCCATCCTGGTTTAATGACCATCATACTGGTTTAATCTCCCTCGCCCTGGTTTAATGTCCCCCATCCTGGTGCAATGCACTCCATTCTGTTACAGTGTCTCACATTCTGGCATAATGACCTAATTCTGATACAATGTCCCCATTCTGGTATAATGTACCCATTCTGGCATAATGTCCCCCATCCTGGTATGGTATCTACTGAGCTGCCATCCTGGGGATGGGTTATCAATATCAGATCGGTGGGCTCCGACACGCGGCACTGGCTCTACCCATCACTTGTTTGCAACGCTCAGATGTAAATAGTTTGAAGATCTGAACATCACTGCTCCATTCACTGTACTGTGGGTCCTGCAAGTCAGCTAATATTCATGTAATAGGAGCTGATCTGCAGCACAAGGTAGCAGCCACTACACAGTGACCAGAGCTGTGATGTTCAGCTCCACAACAATGTTTACATCTGACCTCTGCCAGAGTTTCAAACAACTGAGTAGTTGAGGTGCCACGTGCCGGACCCCCACAAATCTGATATTAATGAGCTAACCAGGGGATAGGCCATCAATATGTTTGTCCTGGAAATTCCGTTTAAGGCCCACCTGCACATACTACGTATATAATATATATATATGGCAAAGAGTGGGAAGGGGTTAATCACAGGCTCATAAAACGGACAAACAACACAAATATTGGTTCTATCTTTTACACATTTGGGGTAGCCCTTAAGAGGGCCGTTGGGTCAAAGAGAGAGAGAGAGAAGAGAGCGGGGAGGGAGAGATACCGGGAGATACCAAGAGAGAGAAAAAAGAGAGACCCAACCAGTGCAAAGCTAAGCCGGGCAGGTGGTAGCGGCTATTTATACCCACTGCTGATCTCTGATTGGTGGAAAATCTGGGTGTGGCTGCTCTCTGATTGGTGGAAAATCTGGGTGTGGCTGCTCTGTGATTGGTCAGCATTATGACCTCACAGTGGCGATGACTCATACCTCCTGGGTGGTTCTTCTGGGCGGTTCTGTTTTCTGACTGGTGGAAATTCTAATCAGCATTATGACCTCACAGTGGCCGTGACTCATGTTTCATGGACTGTTCTATCTGGGTAACCTGAAACATGCTGATCTCTGATTGGTGGAAATTCAAGTCATCTTCATGACATCATAATCAGCATGTTATTACTGCTGAGATGTTCAGTTTTTTCCTAAATTTCCTATGTTTTGTCCTAATTTATTAGCACATATATACCACTCATTCCTACAATCAAAGGATCAGGAAACCACTCTGAAATCAATATCCTACAATTTACCCCAACAGCAAAAAAACAACTATACGCAAAATACCAAAAGATATATCAGATTATTAATGAGCAAATAAAAGACACTATCACATAAAAATAATTTTTAGAAAGGTGTAGAAAAAATGCTGTAAAGTAAGAACGCTTCAAAAATAGAAATGTTAATGATTTATTTAATCAATTAACAAAATACAAAGTGAATGAACAAACGAAAAATCTAGATCCAATCAATATTTGGTGTGACCAACTTTTCACTTTAAAACAGCATCAATTATTCCAGGTACACCTGCGCAAAGTCAGGGATTTTGTAATAATACAGTCAGGTGTCTGGTCATACACCATGGCAAGACTGAGCAAGAATACACAAGGGAGTTATACTACATCAGCAAGGTCTCTAAGGCACAAATTTCAAAGCAGATTGAGGGTTCAAGATGTGTCATTCAAGCACTTATGAAGAAGCACAAGAAAATGTGCAACGTTGAGGTCAGTAGATGCAGTGGTTGGCCAAGGAAACTTAGTGCAGCAGATGTATGACACATTATGGTTACTTTCCTTCAAAAGCGGAAGATGTCCAGCAGTGCCATCAGCTCAGAACTGACAGCAACCAGTGGGACTCAGCTTCACTCATCTACTGTTCAGAGAAGACTGGCCAGAAGTGGTCTTCATAGCAGAATTGTGGTGAAAAAGCCATATCTTCCACATCAAAACAAGGCCAAGTGACTCAACTATGCATTAAAACAGAGGAACCAGGGTGTAGAAAATTGGCAGGATGTGCTCTGGACGGTTGAGTCCAAATATGAAAAATGTTGTTATTACAGAAGAGATTTTGTTCACTGAAGGGCTGCAGAGCAGTACAGTAATGAGTGTCTGTGGGCAATAGTGATCCATAAGCACGGTGGAGGGTCCTGTAAGTTTGGGGCTGCATTTCAGCAAATGGAAGTGGGAATTGGGTTAGTATTATTGGTTCCCTTAATGCTGAGATATAGAGGCAGATACTTATCCATCATGCAATATCATCAGGGAGGTGTCTGATTGGATCCAAATGTTTTCTTCAGCAGAACAACAACCCCAAACGTACAGCCAATGTCATTAAGAATTATCTTCAATGTAAAGAACAAGGAGTCCTGAAAATGATCTGGTCCCACCCAGTGGAGTAACTAGAGTCTGATAGGCCCCCACCTGCATTTTGGTCAGATGTATGGGCCCTTGTAGCGTTCTGGATCCTATAAAGATACAGTATATGTGTTCTCTCCCTATGTAGTAATGTCCCCCATCCTGGCTCCTTCTTGTAATAATCTCCCACATGCTGGGCCTTATGCTATAACATTTTCCCCCACCTGTGCCCCTGTCTGGTAATGTCCCCATTCTGGCATCATTTCCTTCATTCTGGTTTAATGTCCCCATCCTGGTATAGTGTCCCCATTGTGATATAATGTCCCCATTTTGGTATAATGTCTCTAATCTGGTATAATATCCCCCATGATGGTGTAATGCTCCCAATTCTGCTATAATGTCCCCAAACCTGGTATAATGCCCCACATCCTGGTATAGTATCTCCAGTTCTGGCATAATGTCCCCCATGCTGCTATAATATCCACCTTACTGGTATAATATTATCATTGTGATATAATGTCCCCCATCCTGGTATAACATCATCATTGTGATGTAATGTCTCCATTCTGATATAGTGTCATCCATCCAGGTATGGTGTACCCCATTCTGGTATAGTGTCCCTTATTCTGGTATAATGTCCCCAATTCTGGTATAATTTCCCCATTCTGATATAATGTCCCCATTCTGATTTAATGTCCCCCTTCCTGGTATATTGTCCCCATTCTGATGTATTGTCCCCAATCTGATATAGTGTCCTTCATCTTGGTAAAATTTCCCCATACTAGTATAGTGTCCGCATTCTGGTATAATGTCCCCATCCTGGTATAATGCCCCCCATCCTGGTTTAATGACCATCATACTGGTTTAATCTCCCTCGCCCTGGTTTAATGTCCCCCATCCTGGTGCAATGCACTCCATTCTGTTACAGTGTCTCACATTCTGGCATAATGACCTAGTTCTGATATAATGTCCCCATTCTGGTATAATGTCCCCCAGGGGCGTACATAGGAATCATGGGGCCCCATAGCAGAAGCTCTAAATGGGCCCCCTACCCCCCACAAAAAAATGTAAATAATTGTCGGGGTCACAGAAGATCAGATCTCACAACTTTTCATCCTTTACATAGTAATTTTCCTCCTGCTGAAGTCCTAGATTCCTCTTTCATTGCCCCATAAAGTGTGATGCCAACAAAAGTGCCCCCCAAACACAGTGTGATACCCCCATGGTGAATTCCTCCACATGCGCAGTATAATGACCCTACTGTACCCCACCTCAACTCCCAGGGCAAAGTATGCTGACCCCAACATTGTATGATCCCCCAACTGTGACCTCCTAGAGCTAGAAAGAATGGTACATAATAAGGGAGAGTGTTATACATAATAAAAGAGGAAACTATATAACTAAGGATGGCGCTATACATAATAAGTGAGTACACTATATACTAAGGGACTGTGCTATACATAATAAGGCTACATTCCTGCATCTGTGTGCAGTGTCGGTGTGCTGCCCTGCATTGAGCATGTCCTATTCTAATCCTCAAAATCAGATCAGAACAGGACATTCTCTGACCCTCTTAGATCTCATTCTCAGATCCGTGATTTTCATGGATGTGTGAATGGATCTATAAAACTGTACGAGTCCGTGAACCATCCGATAAAAAGATCTGGCAGCACACGGACATTTCACAAAAATGTGAGAGTACAGCCTAAGGGATTTTACAGATAACATTATCACTCCAAGTCACACACTGCAGATACAGAATAATATTTACATCCAGGCACTTACCGCTGACGTCTCATCTGATCAGAGTCGGTTTCTGCTTCTTCTTCTCCATCTGGTCAGACCTTCATGTCGACATCTCCCAGCCACGACTCGTCTTGTCACGATGATCTCCAGCCTAGAAAATAACAAGGTCACATATATTGTACATGCATCTCCCCCACCATGCGCTACTGACTACAGATATGTACCCCCCCATTAATATACTATTATCCACTTAGTAATCAAAATATAAAGTGATAAGCAGCACTGTGCCCCCCATTAACTATAATCTCCACCAGCCAATAATATAAATTATTCAGTCTCTGTGACTCTCCCCAATTAACTGTAAGGCTATGTGCACACGGAAAACATACAAGGCTTCACAGTACAAGCAAAGTGAAACCCCCATAATTGCTCTCTCCCACCACCTCCATCATTGCTCTGTCCCAGCATCTCTATCATTGGTCTGTCCCAGCCCCCCTGTCATTGCTCTCTCCCAGCACCCTCATCATTGCTCTCTCCCAGCACCCTCATCATTGCTCGCTACCAGCACCCCGATCATTGCTCTCTCCCAGCACCCCGATTATTGCTCTCTCCCAGCACCCTCATCATTGCTCTCTCCCAGCACCCCGATCATTGCTCTCTCCCAGCACCCCGATCATTGCTCTCTCCCAGCACCCCCGTCATTGCTCTCTCCCAGCACTCCCGTCATTGCTCTCTCCCAGCACCCTCATCATTGCTCTCTCCCAGCACCCTCATCATTGCTCTTTCCCAGCACCCTCATCATTGCTCTCTCCCAGCACCCTCATCATTGCTCTGTCCCAGCACCTCCATCATTGCTCTGTCCCAGCACCCCGATCATTGCTGTGTCCCAGCACCCCGATCATTGCTCTCTCCCAGCACCCCCATCATTGCTCTCTCCCAGCACCCCGTCATTGTTCTCTCCCAGCACCCCCGTCATTGCTCTCTCCCAGCACCCCCGTCATTGATCTCTCCCAGCACCTCCATCATTACTCTCTCCCAGCACCCCCATCATTGCTCTGTCCCAGCACCCCCGTCATTGCTCTCTCCTAGCACCCCCGTCATTGCTCTGTCCCAGCACCCCGTCATTGCTCTTACTGAGCACCCCGTCAGTGCTCTCTCACAGCAAACCCCGTCATTGCTCTCTCACAGCACCATCATTGCTGTCACAGCACCCCCATCATTGCTCTCTCCCAGCACTCCCATCATTGCTCTCTCCCAGCAACCCGTCATTGCTCTCTCCTTCCCCACATCCCTATCATTGCTCGCCCCAGCCCCACTATCCCCATCATTGCTCTCCCCAGCCCCACTATCCCCATCATTGTTCACTACTCTCCCCATCTCCACCATCCCCATCATTGCTCTCCCCAGCCCCCCCATCCCCACCATTGCTCTCCCCAGCCCCCATCACCATATTTGCTCTCCCCAGCCCCACCAATCCCATCATTGCTCTCTCCAGCCCCATCATTTCTCTCCCCAACCCCACCATCCCTATCATTGCTCTCCCCAGCCCCATCATTGCTCTCCCAAGCCCCATAAGCCCCATCATTGCTCTCCCCAGCCCCATCCTTGCTCTCCTTAACCCCATCATTGCTCTCCCCAGCCCCATGAGCCCCATTATTGCTCTTCGCAGCCCCATCATTCCTCTCCCCAGCCCCATCATTCCTCTCCCCAACCCCATAAGCCCCATTATTGCTCTACCCAGCCCCACCATCCCATAATTTCTCTCCCCAGACCCATTATTGCCCTCCCCAGCCCCACCATCCCATAATTTCTCTCCCCAGACCCATTATTTCTCTCCTCAGCCCCACCATCCCATCATTGCTCTCCCCACCTCCCCTCCCCAGCGGTAAAAAAACCCCCAAAAAACAACAACTTACCTCAGCTCGCTCCCCTGCAGCATTCTCCTGGTTGCCGGCAGCTTCCTACCTAACCCAGGCGCACGTAGCATGATGACATCATCAAGCTGCGCGCTCCTAGGTCAGGGAGGAAGCAGAGGAGGAATCCCTTCAGCGCCGCTGCCATTCTCCTCCTGTCAGCAGCAGAGCTGCAGGGATCGCTCCCTGCCCGCCGCTGGCAGGGAGCAGCTGCACTGGCGGCCCCCCCGGCGCAGCTGCACCGGCAGCGGTATGTCCGCCCCTGGACTGCTATGGGGCACCCAGGGGCCCCATAGCAGTCACATGGCCTGCCGCCATTGGCGGTACGCCACTGATGTCCCCCATCTTGGTATGGTATCTACTGAGCTGCCATCCTGGGGATCGGTTTTCAATATCAGATCGGTGGGCTCCGACACGCAGCACTAGCTCTACCCATCAGTTGTTTGCAACGCTCAGATGTAAATAGTTTGAAGATCTGAACATCACTGCTCCATTCACTGTACTGTGGGTCCTGCAAGTCAGCTAATATTCATGTAATAGGAGCTGATCTGCAGCACCAGGTAGCAGCTACTACACAGTGACCAGAGCTGTGATGTTCAGCTTCTCAACAATGTTTACATCTGACCTCTGCCAGAGTTTCAAACAACTAAGTAGTTGAGGTGCCACATGCCGGACCCCCACAAATCTGATATTAATCAGCTAACCAGGGGATAGGCCATCAATATGTTTGTCCTGGAAATTCCCTTTAAGGCCCACCTGCACATACTACGTATATAATATATATATATGGCAAAGAGTGGGAAGGGGTTAATCACAGGCACATAAAACGGACAAACAACACAAATATTGGTTCTATCTTTTACATATTTGGGGTAGCCCTTAAGAGGGCCGTTGGGTCAAAGAGATAGAGAGAGAAGAGAGAGGGGAGGGAGAGATACCGGGAGATACCAAGAGAGAGAAAAAAAGAGAGACCCAACCAGTGCAAGGCTAAGCCGGGCAGATGGCAGTGGCTATTTATACCCACTGCTGGTCTCTGATTGGTGGAAAATCTGGGTGTGGCTGCTCTCTGATTGGTGGGAAATCTGGGTGTGGCTGCTCTGTGATTGGTCAGCATTATGACCTCACAGTGGCGATGACTCATACCTCCTGGGTGGTTCTTCTGGGCGGTTCTGTTTTCTGACTGGTGGAAATTCTAATCAGCATTATGACCTCACAGTGGCCGTTACTCATGTTTCATGGACTGTTCTATCTTGGTGACCTGAAACATGCTGATCTCTGATTGGTGGAAATTCAAGTCATCTTCATGACATCACAATCAGCATGTTATTACTGCTGAGATGTTCAGCTTTTTCCTAAATTTCCTGCATTTTGTCCTAATTTATTAGCACATATATACCACTCATTCCTACAATCAAAGGATCAGGAAACCACTCTGAAATCAATATCCTACAATTTACCCCAACAGCAAAAAAACAACTATACACAAAATACCAAAAGATATATCAGATTATTAATGAGCAAATAAAAGACACAATCACATAAAAATAATTTTTAGAAAGGTGTAGAAAAAATGCTGTAAAGTAAGAACGCTTCAAAAACAGAAATGTTAATGATTTATTTAATCAATTAACAAAATACAAGTGAATGAACAAACGAAAAATCTAGATCCAATCAATATTTGGTGTGACCAACTTTTCACTTTAAAACAGCATCAATTCTTCTAGGTACACCTGCGCAAAGTCAGGGATTTTGTAATAATACAGTCAGGTGTCTGGTCATACACCATGGCAAGACTGAGCAAGAATACACAAGGAAGTTATACTACATCAGCAAGGTCTCTAAGGCACAAATGTCAAAGCAGATTGAGGGTTCAAGATGTGTCATTCAAGCACTTATGAAGAAGCACAAGAAAATGTGCAACGTTGAGGTCAGTAGATGCAGTGGTCGGCCAAGGAAACTTAGTGCAGCAGATGTATGACACATTACGGTTACTTTCCTTCAAAAGCGGAAGATGTCCAGCAGTGCCATCAGCTCAGAACTGGCAGCAACCAGTGGGACTCAGCTTCACTCATCTACTGTTCAGAGAAGACTGGCCAGAAATGGTGTTCATAGCAGAATTGTGGCGAAAAAGCCATATCTTCCACATCAAAACAAGGCCAAGTGACTCAACTATGCATTAAAACAGAGGAACCAGGGTGTAGAAAATTGGCAGGATGTGCTCTGGACGGTTGAGTCAAAATATGAAAAATGTTGTTATTACAGAAGAGATTTTGTTCACTGAAGGGCTGGAGAGCAGTACAATAATGAGTGTCTGTGGGCAATAGTGATCCATAAGCACGGTGGAGGGTCCTGTAAGTTTGGGGCTGCATTTCAGCAAATGGAGGTGGAAATTGGGTCAGAATTATTGGTTCCCTCAGTGCTGAGATATAGAGGCAGATACTTATCCATCATGCAATATCATCAGGGAGGTGTCTGATTGGATCCAAATGTTTTCTTCAGCAGAACAACAATCCCAAACGTACAGCCAATGTCATTAAGAATTGTCTTCAATGTAAAGAACAAGGAGTCCTGGAAATGATCTGGTCCCATCCAGTGGAGTAACTAGAGTCTGATAGGCCCCCACCTGCATGTTGGTCAGATGTATGGGCCCTTGTAGCGTTCTGGATCCTATAAATATATATGTGTTGTAACAGGTCTAGGAGGTGGAACCTCTGAGCAACTATACAAGGGGGCAGTCCTTGTAAGGAAGCGGGTGGCTCCCAGGGACGGCGGGCAGGTAGTCACGGCTAGTGACGGGGACAGTCTCTGGGTAGAAGGGCAGGAGGTGACGGCAGGTGACGGGGACAGTCTCTGGGTAGAAGGGCAGGAGGTCACGGCAAGTGACGGGGACAGTCTCTGGGTAGAAGGGCGGGTGGTCACGGCAAGTGACGGCAGAACCTCCAGGTAGGCTAGCAGGCAGGTAGCAGGTGGACGCTCCCAGGTGAGCGGGCAAGAGTCTCTGGACAGGCCGGTGGTCACAGCAAGTGACGGCTCCAGGTAGGCTAGCAGGCAGGTAGCAGATGAGCGCTCCCAGGAGAACGGGCAAGAGTCTCTGGACAGGCAGGTGGTCACGGCACGTGACGGCAGAGCCTCCAGGTAGGCTAGCAGGCAGGTAGCAGGTGAGCGCTCCCAGATGAGCGGGCAAGAGTCTCTGGACAGGCAGGTGGTCGCAGCACGTGACGGCGGAGCCTCCAGGTAGGCTAACAGGCAGGTAGCAGATGAGCGCTCCCAGGTGAGCGGGCAAGAGTCTCTGGACAGGCACGTGGTCACAGCACGTGACGGCGGAGCCTCCAGGTAGGCTAGCAGACAGGTAGTAGGTGAGCGCTCCCAGGTGAGTGGGCAGACTGATCCATAGACAGACTGGCAGGGCTGGTAGGCAGACTGTCGGACCGCAGATAGATAAGTATCAGGCAGGAATCTGGCAGATGACTGGCAGGTGACTGGCAGGTAACTGGCAGGTAACTGGTAACAGGACCTGAGGGCTGAAGCAGAGTTGAAAGGCTTTGCAACAACATTGCTTGGGCACCTCCAGTTTGGAGGAGGTGCTTTATATATGGTGAGGTCCTCCGGCCATTGGCCGGGGACTCCTTAGGACGGCTCGCGCGGCCCCTTAAAGAGAGGGGGAGCGCGCGCGCGCGCCCTAAGCACAGAGCCCGGGAAGCAGCGCGTGCTGCCAGCAGAGCAGGAGGAAGCCGCCGGGCACGGAGCGGAGAGGTGAGGGGAACGGCGTCCCTGCCTAGCAGGGGGCAGGGACGCTGATGCTACATGTGTTCTCTCCCTATATAGTAATGTCCCCCATCCTGGCTCCTTCTTGTAATAATCTCCCACATGCTGGGCCTTATGCTATAACATTTTCCCCCACCTGTGCCCCTGTCTGGTAATGTCCCCATTCTGGCATAATTTCCTTCATTCTGATTTAATGTCCCCATCCTGGTATAGTGTCCCCATTCTGACATAATGTCCCCATTTTGGTATAATGTCTCTAACCTGGTATAATATCCCCCATGCTGGTGTAATGCTCCCAATTCTGCTATAATGTCCCCAAAGCTGGTATAATGCCCCACATCCTGGTATAGTATCTCTAGTTCTGGCATAATGTCCCCATGCTGCTATAATATTCCCCATACTGGTATAATTTCATCATTGTGATATAATGTCCCCCATCCTGGTATAACATTATCATTGTGATATATTGTCCCCATTCTGATATAGTGTCACCCATCCGGGTATGGTGTACCCCATTCTGGTATAGTGTCCCTTATTCTGGTATAATGTCCCCAATTCTGGTATAATTTCCCCATTCTGATATAATGTCCCCATCCTGGTATAGTGTCCCCATTCTGATATAGTGTCACCCATCCGGGTATGGTGTACCCCATTCTGGTATAGTGTCCCTTATTCTGGTATAATGTCCCCAATTCTGGTATAATTTCCCCATTCTGATATAATGTCCCCATTCTGATTTAATGTCCCCCTTCCTGGTATATTACATAGTAACATAGTTTTTAAGGTTGAAGGAAGACTAAGTCCATCTAGTTCAACCCATAGCCTAACATGTTGATCCAGAGGAAGGCAAAAAAAAAACATGTGGCAAACACTAAGCTCCACATTGGGGAAAAAAATAAATTCCCGACTCCATACGACAATCAGACTAGTTCCCTGGATCAACGCCCTATCAAGGAATCTAGTATTTATAACCTGTAATATTATACTTTTCAAGAAAGGCATCCATGCCCTTCTTAAATTTTAACAGTGAATCACTCATTACAACATCATGTGGCAGAGAGCTCCATAGTCTCACTGCTCTTACAGTAAAGAATCCCGTCTGTGATTATGATTAAACCTTCTTTCCTCCAGACGTAGAAGATGCCCCCTTGTCCCCGTCTCAGGCCTCAGAGTAAAAAGATCAGTAGAAAGGTCTTTGTACTGTCCCCTCATATACTTGTACATAGTAATAAGATCACCCCTAAGCCTTCTTTTTTCCACAGTAAATAACCCCAAGTGTAATAACCTGTCTTGGTATTGCAGACCCCCCAGTCCTCTAATAGCCTGTCTTGGTATTGCAGACCCCCCAGTCCTCTAATAGCCTTGGTCGCTCTTCTCTGCACCCTCTCTAGTTCAACTATGTCTTTCTTATACACCGGAGACCAGAACTGTACACAGTATTCTAAGTGTGGTCTCACTAATGACTTGTATAGAGGTAAAATTATGTTCTCCTCATGAGCATCTATGCCTCTTTTAATGCATCCCATTATTTTATTTGCCTTTGCAGCAGCAGCCTGACACTGGCCACTAAACGTGAGCTTGTCGTCCACCAATACACCCAGGTCTTTTTCAGTTACAGTTTTGCACAGTGTTTTACAATTAAGCATATAATTATACATTTTATTTCCGCTGCCCAAGTGCATTACCTTACATTTATCCCCATTAAAGCTCATTTGCCATTTATCAGCCCAAGCTTCTAGTTTACATAGATCCTCCTCTAATATAAAATTGTCCTCCTCTGTATTGATTACCCTGCTGAGTTTAGTGTCATCTGCAAATATTGAAATATTACTCTGTATGCCCCCTACAAGGTCATTAATAAATATGTTAAAAAGAAGGGGGCCCAATACTGACCCCTGTGGTACCCCACTGTTAACTGAGACCCAGTCTGAGTGTTTTCCATTAATAACCACCCTTTGTTTCCTATCATTGAGCCAGTTCTTAACCCACATACATATATTTTCCCCTATCTCCATTGTTCTCATTTTATGTATCAACCTTTTATGTGGAACCGTATCAAAAGCTTTTGAAAAGTCCATGTAAACAACATCCACTGCATTTCCTTGGTCCAGTCCAGAACTTGCCTCCTCATAAAAACTGATCAGATTAGTTTGACAGGAACGGTCCCTCGTAAACCCATGTTGATATTGGGTCATGAGGTTATTCTTCTTCAGATACTCTATTATAGCATCTCTTAGGAAACCTTCCAGGATTTTACCCACAGTAGAGGTTAAGCTTACTGGCCTACAATTTCCAAGTTCAGTTTTTGTCCCCTTTTTGAATATTGGAACCACATTTGCTATACGCCAGTCCTGTGGTACAGGCCCTGTTATTATGGAATCTTTAAAGATTAAAAATAATGGTCTATCTATGACTTTACTTAATTCCTGCAGTACTCGCGGGTGTATCCCATCCAGGCCCGGGGATTTGTCAACTTTAGTGATTTTTAGACTCCGCCGTACTTCCAGCTGGGTTAAGCAAGTGACATTTAATGGAGAATTTTTGTTATCACTAATCATGTTTTCTGTTATGCGATTTTCTTGTGTAAATACAGTTGAAAAAAAATCATTTAGCATATTGGATTTTTCCTCATCCTCATCTACCATTTTACCCAGACTATTTTTAAGGGGGCCAACACTATCATTTTTTAGTTTTTTACTATTTATGTAGTTAAAGAATATTTTGGGGTTATTTTTACTTTCTCTGGCAATGATTCTCTCTGCCTCAATCTTTGCTGCCTTGATTTGTTTTTTACATCATTTATTTAATTTTCTATATTTATTTAATGCCTCATCACTACCTACTTGCTTTAGTTCCCTAAATGCTTTCTTTTTGTCACTTATTGCGCCCCTTACAGCTCTATTTAGCCATAATGGTTTCCTCCTATTTCTAGCATGTTTATTCCCATAGGGTATATATTGTGCACAGGTCCTATTCAGGATGTTAATAAATGTCTCCCATTTGCTTTGTGTAGCTTTATGTCTCAGGATATCATCCCAGTTTATTTCACTAAGATCATCTCTCAACCGTTGGAAATTTGCCTTCCTGAAGTTTAGTGTCCTTATAACCCCTCTACTACACATCTTATTAAAGGTTACATGAAAACGTAGTATTTTGTGATCACTATTACCCAAGTTTACCCCAACTCATATATTTGATATGCGGTCTGGCCTATTGGTTAATATTAGGTCTAGCAGTGCCCCCCTTCTTGTTGGGTCCTGAACCAGTTGTGAAAGGTAATTCTTTCTCATAGTTGTCAAAAACCTATTACCTTTGCTTGAACTACATGTTTCTGTCCCCCAATATATTTCAGGGTAGTTTAAGTCTCCCATAATAATGACTTCTCCTTGAGTCGTTGCTTCATCTATTTACTTTACGAGGACATTCTCCGCTACTTCCATTATTTTTGGAGACTTATAACAAACCCCTATCAGTAATTTATTTTTTTTTTCCCCTCCCCTTATCTACACACACAGGGACTCTACATTTTCATTAGATTCACCTATATCCTCCCGCAAGACGGGTTTTAAAGATGATTTTACATATAAACACACACCCCCCCCTCGCTTGTTTGTACGGTCATTTCTGAACAGACTATAGCCCTGTAAATTAACTGCCCAGTCATGGCTCTCGTCAAGCCACGTCTCAGATATCCCTACCATGTCATAATTATTTTCCAGCAAAATTAATTCTAATTCCTCCATTTTGTTGGTGAGGCTTCTGGCATTAGTGTACATGCATTTTATGTATCTCTCTGTACCTCTATTCCTTCTTACTTTATTGACTGTTCTAACCCCACCCCCAATTTCTTTATTTGTGCCCAGGTCACTATCTGCACTATCTTCCCCACCTATAAAATGAATACCCTCCCCCCCAATCCCTAGTTTAAACACTCCTCCAAACTTCTAGCTATTTTCTCCCCCAGCACAGCTGCACCCTCCCCATTGAGGTGCAGCCGGTCCCTAGCGTAGAGTCTGTAGTCAACTGAGAAGTCGGCCCAGTTCTCCAGGAACCCAAATCCCTCCTTCCTACACCAGTTCTTGAGCCACTTATTTATCTCCCTAATCTCCCGTTGCCTCTCTGGCGTGGCACGTGGTACCGGTAGTATTTCAGAGAATACCACCTTGGAGGTCCTTGCTTTCAGCTTGCAGCCTAATTCCCTGAAATCATCTTTAAGGACCTTCCACCTACCTCTAACTTTGTCATTTGTGCCAATGTGCACCATGACTGCTGGGTCCTCACCAGCCCCTCCCAGTAATCTGTCATCCCGATCAGCGATGTGCCGGACTCGAGCGCCAGGTAGGCAGCACACTGTTCGATGATCCCTGTCTTTGTGACAGATTGCCCTATCTTTTCCCCTAATAATTGAGTCCGCCACTACCAGCACCTGCCTGGCCTGCCCTGCTCTCCTATTTCCCTCTTTACTGGAGCTGACACTCCTCTGACTTTCAGGGGACATGCCTTGCTGCAGCAGTGCTACCCCTGGACCGTCACTCCCCTCATCTGCCAACTTTGCAAACTTATTGGGGTGTGCCAGATCAGGACTAGCCTCCCTGGCACTCTTCCCTCTACCCCCCCTTCTAACTGTCACCCAACTAACAGCCTCACTGTCCTGCAGCTCCCGACTACCACCCTCCCCCACATCTACCCCAGTGAGCTACTGCTCAGTGAGCAGCAGACTCCTTTCCATATTGTCAATGGATCTCAGTGTTGCCAGCTGCTCATTTAGATCCAGTATCTGGGCTTCCAAACGCACAACGTGCACACATCTCACACAGCAATAAGCAACCCCGACCGGCTGTTTAAGGAATGCATACATGTGGCAAGATGTACACTGGATAGCATTGTCAATAATGGAGCTCATTTCCTAATGGGGATTGCAATAGACAGAAGGTTAAGTAAAAGAAAAGTAAAAAGTTAATAAAATACAGACAGCAATTCAGTCCAAAGTCCTCCCTTCCAAACTCGCTGAATCCAAAGTCACTGAAAAACAAGTCACACACTTACTTTTCGTTCGCACTTACGCTCCGGTTCACACTCGCCAACTAAGAGATTTAAAGAGTTTTTTTTTTTCCCCTTTTCCAGCAATGCACCCTACAGCTCAATGCACTTCCAAAGGACTGGATGCCCAACTAGCTGCCCCTTATAAACCCTTAATTATGACCCGTCTCCCTTAATTAACAGCTTGTGAGTATAGCTACACCTCAGGATTTTAGTGCAATGTAGTTAACCCTTAAATACACAGGTAGTAAACTAAGAAGCTGTAAAACTGTAGTGAGAAAATAGGTTTTAAAAAGCCCAATAAAACTAAACAGGTAGAAAAGCACTCAGCAGGTCACAATGCAGCAACTCACCGCAATTCACACAGGTATTTTCTGCAGGATTCCCAAATACCTCTTCACTGAAAAACAAGTCACACACTTACTTTCGTTCGCACTTACGCTCCAGTCCCACTCAGCTCGTTCACACTCGCAAACTAAGAGATTTAAAGAGTTTTTTTTTTCCCCTTTTCCAGCAATGCACCCTACAGCTCAATGCACTTCCAAAGGGGTATTGTATGATTTTTACATAATTAAATTGTATTTTATTGAATGAAATAAGTATTTGATCACCTACAAACCAGCAAGAATTCTGGTTCTCCCAAACCTGTTAGTTTTTCTTTAAGAAGCCCTCCTACTCTGCACTTATTACCTGTATTAACTGCATCAGTTTGAACTCATTACCTGTATAAAAGACACCAGTCCACATAATCAATCACACTCCAACCTCTCCACCATGGCCAAGAGCAAAGAGCTATCTAAGGACACCGGGGACTAAATTGTAGACCTGCACAAGGCCTTCCCAGTGCTAAAGGAGAATAGGCAAGCAGCTTAGTGAGAAGTTAACAACTGTTGGCACAATTATTAGAAAATGGAAGAAACACATGATGACTGTCAATCTTCCTTGGTCTGGGTCTCCATGCAAGATCTTGCCTTGTGGGGTAAGGATGATTCTGAGAAAGGTCAGGAATCAGCCCAAAACTACAAAGGAGGACCTGGTCAATAATGTAAAGAGAGCTGGGACCACAGTCTCAAGCATTACCGTTAGTACCACTACACCGTAATGAATTAAAATCCTGCAGGGCACGCACGGTCCCCCTGCTCATGCCAGCACATGTCCAGGCCCGTTTGATGTTCGCCAATGATTATCTGAATGATCCAGAGGAGGCATGGGAGAAGGTCATGTGGTCAGATGAGATCCAAATAGAACCTCTTGGTATCAACTCCACTGCACCGCATTGAATGGAGGATGGATGGGGTCATGTTTCACGAGATTTTGGTTAACAACTTCCTTCCCTCAATAAGAGCATTGAAGATGGGTCACGGTTGGTTCTTCCAGCATGACAATGACCCGAAGCACACAGCCAGGGCAACTAAGGAGTGGCTCCATAAGAAGCATTTCAGTGTCCTGAGTGGCCTATCCAGTCTCCAGAACTAAATCCAATAGAAAATCTTTGGAGGGAGTTGAAACTCAATGTTGCCCAGCTACAACCCCGAAACCTGAAAGATCTGGAGAAGATCTGTATGGAGGAGTGGGCCAAAATCCCTGCTGCAGTGCGTGCAAACCTGGTCAAGAACTACAGGAATCGTCTGACCTCTGTAATTGCAAACAAAGGTTTCTGTACCAAATATTAAGTTCTGCTTTTCTTATGTATCTTATGTATCAAATACTTATTGAATGCAATAAAATGCAAATTAATTATCTAAAAATCATACAATGAGATTTTCTGGATTTTACTTTTAGATTCTGTCTCTCACAGGTGAAGTGACCTACGAAATAAATTACGGACCTCTCCATTCTTTGTAGGTGGGAAAACTTGCAAAATTGACAGTGTATTAACTACTTATTTTCCCTACTGTATGTACAGTATATGTATATATATATATAAGCAGCTTTTATTCAGCAACTCACGGGTAAACAGAAAGTCCTCCGGTTCGCAGCCGGGTTAACATAAGTCCTTAAACAATGGTCGCCGTGGGCAACGGCCGGTCCGGGCCGCTCAGAGCCTGACGGGTGCAGAGCCTTCCCAGGCGTGGGTTCAGCTACACACAGGCCCGCCAAGCTTTCCTGCTATGCGCCTAGCAGGTCCCAACACTGAACACCACTAACCTTAATGCAGGGTTTTTAAAGGACCTGTGGCAAAAGCCACTGGAAAACCCGGGTTGGAGGGAGGAGGCCGCCCCCACTGCCTTCTTGTAGACTCCTCCAAGAAATGAAGGCCCTGCCGGGTTTTACTTAATCTGCCTTAGCCAGATAGCCTGACCAGGTCAATGCTCACCTTCATTCCTGCATTGCAGGTGTGTCTGTGACTGCAATGCACATCAATGGGTTTCATAGGTCTCTGTACACATTCTGGGGGATATATAACGGCCGTCATATAAGATCCCAGTCACTGCCTCACATATGGTAAAAGTTGTTTCGTGGAATATATGTATTATATATACACACTGCTCAAAAAAATAAAGGAAACACTTAAACAACAGAATATAACTCCAAGTAAATGAAACTTCTGTGAAATCAAACTGTCCACTTAGGAACCAACACGGATTGATAATCAATTTCACATGCTGTTGTGCAAATGCAATAGACAATAGATGGAAATTATTGGCAATTATCAAGACACCCTCAATAAAGGAGTGGTTCTGCAGGTGGGGATCACAGACCACATCGCAGTACCAGTGCTTTCTGGCTGATGTTTTGGTCAGTTTTGAATGTTGGTTGTGCTTTCACACTCGTGGTAGCATGAGACGGACTCTACAACCCACAGAAGTTGCTCAGGTAGTGCAGCTCATCCAGGATGGCACATCAATGCGAGCTGTGGAAAGAAGGTTTGCTGTGTCTGTCAGCGTAGTGTCCAGAGGCTGGAGGCGCTACCAGGAGACAGGCCAGTACACCAGGAGATGTGGAGGGGGCTGTAGGAGGGCAACAACCCAGCAGCAGGACTGCTACCTCCGCCTTTGTGCAAGGAGGAACAGGAGGAGCACTGCCAGAACCCTGCCAAATGACCTCCAGCAGGCCACAAATTTGCATGTGTCTGCCCAAACGGTTAGAAACCAACTCCATGAGGGTGGTATGAGGGCCTGACGTCCACAGATGGGGCTTGTGCTCACAGCCCAAAACTGTGCAGGACGCTTGGCATTTGCCACAGAACACCAGGATTGGCAAAGTCGCCACTGGCGCCCTGTGCTCTTCACAGATGAAAGCAGGTTCACACTGACCACATGTGACAGATGTGACAGAGTCTGGAGAAGGCGTGGAGAACGATCTGCAGCCTGCAACATCCTTCAGCATGACCGGTTGGGCAGTGGGTCAGTAATGGTGTGGGGTGGCATTTCTTTGGATCACAGCTCTCCATGTGCTCGCCAGCGGTAGCCTGACTGCCATTAGGTATCGAGATGAGATCCTCAGACCCCTTGTGAGACCATATGCTGGTGCGGTTGGCCTTGGGTTCCTCCTAATGCAGGACAATGCCAGACCTCATGTGACTGGAGTGTGTCAGCAGTTCCTGCAAGATGAAGGCATTGAAGCTATGGACTGGCCCGCCCATTCCCCAGACCTGAATCCGATTGAGCACATCTGGGACATCATGTCTCGCACCATCCACCAACGTCAAGTTGCACCACAGACTGTCCAGGAGTTGGCGGATGCTTTAGTCCAGGTCTGGGAGGAGATGCCACAGGAGACCATCCGCAACCTCATCAGGAGCATGCCCAGGCGTTGTAGGGAGGTCATACAGGCACGTGGAGGCAACACACAACACTGAGCCTCATTTTGACTTGTTTTAAGGACATTACATCAATGTTGGATCAGCCTGTAGTGTGTTTTTCCACTATAATTTTGGGGGTGACTCCAAATCCAGGCCTCCATTGGTTAATAAATTTTATTTCTAATGATGATTTTTGTGTAATTTTGTTGTCAGCACATTCAACTTTGTACAGAACAAAGTATTCGATGAGAATATTTCATTCATTCATTCATTCATTCATTCATTCATTCATTCAAATCTAGGATGTGTTATTTGAGTGTTCCCTTTATGTTGTTGAGCAGTGTATATCTATCTATATAATTGTCTTATCCCATCTGTCTGTCTGTCTGTCTTTCTGTCTGTCTGTCTGTCCTGGAAATCCCGCGTTGCTGATTGGTCTGGCCGCGGCCAATCAGCGACGCGGCATTTCAGAAAAACATGGCGGCCGTTAGCGGCTCATGTGAGGCACGGAGGTCAGCGGCGATGCAGCCGGGAGATGCAGCCGGCTGCTCGCAGCATAAGTCCCCCGACCGCAGGCGCCGCTGACCTACATGTGGCTATCGTCGGAAGATCAGCGGCTACGGCCGCTTATCTCCCAAGGACAAGTGTGACGCCCCTCCCCTCCCCTCCTCTCCCCTCCTTTCCCCTCCTCTCCCCTCCCCTGTCCTCTCGATGCGGCGTCATACTTACCCCTCCCCTCCTCTCCCCTCCACTCTCCTCTCCTCTCGTCCCCCCCCCACTCGATCAGGACCCCGGCGTCATACTTACCCCTCCCCGTGCCTCCGCTGCAGCTCTGTGATGTCTCAGGTCAGAGGGCGCAGTGATGTCTTTACACCGCGCTCTCTCCTGACCGATCACAGCGGACAGCGTGAAGATGCCGGCTACTCTGGAGTCCAGAGAAGCAGCTGAGAAGGGAGGTGAGTATTGGATTTTTTTTTTTTGTATGGGGCAATAGGGGACCTGCATGGGGCACTATGGGGGTATGGGACATCCTGCATGGGGTATTATATGGGGGGAGAGGTGACATCCTACATGGGGCATTATATGGGCGAGAGGTGACATCCTACATGGGCCATTATATGGGGGGAGAGGTGACATCCTGCATGGGGCATTACATGGGGGGAGAGGTGACATCCTACATGGGGCATTATATGGGGGAGAGGTGACATCCTGCATGGGGCATTATATGGGGGGAGAGGTGACATCCTACATGGGGCATTATATAGGGGAGAGGCATTCTTCATGGGGCATTATATGGGGGAGAAGTGACATCCTACATGGGATATTATATAGGGGGGATGTGACATTCTGCATGGGGCACTATAGTGGGATGTGACTTCCTGCATGGGGCATCATATAGGGGGGATGTGACATCCTGCATGGGGTATTATATACGGGGGATGTGACTTCCTGCATGGGGCATTATGAAGGAGGAACGGGAGACATATGCTAGAATACCCGATGCTTTAGAATCGGGCCACCATCTAGTGTATAATATATGTCTATGCACAGGTGCATCTCACTAAGTTAGAATATCATTAAAAAGTTAATTTATTTCAGTTCTTCAATAAAAAAAAGTGAAACTCATATAGAGTTATTACAAACAGTGATCTATTTCACGTGTTTATTTCTGTTAATGTTGCTGATTATGGCTTACAGCCAATGAAAACACAAAAGTCATTATCTCAGTAAATTAAAATAATTAACAAAAACACCTGCAAAAGCTTCCTACGTGTTTAAAAAAGTCCCTTAGTCTGTTTCACTAGGCTTCACAATCAGGGGGAAGACTGCTGACTTGACAGATGTCCAGAAGGCAGTCAGTGACACACTCCACAAGGTCCCAGATTTCCAATTTTCATTTGGAAATCCACGTCTCAGAGTCTGGAGGAAGAGTGGAGAGGTACACAATCCAAGCTGCTTGAGGTCTAGTGTGAAGTTTCCACCATCAGTGATGGTTTGGGGAGCCATGTCATCTGCTGGTGTAGGTCCACTGTGTTTTATCAAGACCAAAGTCAGCGCAGCTGTCTACCAGGAAATTGTTGAGCACTTCATGCTTCCCTCTGCCGACAAGCTTTTTGGAGATGGAAATTTATTCTCCAGCAGGACTTGGCCCCTGTCCACACTGCCAGAAGCACCAATACCTGGTTTACACACAACAGTATCACTGTGCTTGATTGGCAGCAAACTCGCCTGACCTAATCCCCATAGAGAATCTATTATAGAGAATCTATGGGGTATTGTCAAGAGGAAGATGAGAGACACCAGACCCAACAATGCAGACAAGCTGAAGGCTGCTATCAAAGCAACCTGGGCTTCCATAACACCTCAGCAGTGCCACAGGCTGATCCCTCCATGCCACATTGCCGCATTGATGCAGTAATTGATGCAAAAGGAGCCCCGACCAAGTATTGAGGGCATTTACTGAACATACATTTCAGTCGGACAACATTTCGGATTTCAAAAACATTTTCAATCTGTTGTTACAAAGTATTCTAATT
The DNA here is from genome assembly GCF_046119375.1 of Phyllobates terribilis. Lineage (NCBI taxonomy): Eukaryota > Metazoa > Chordata > Amphibia > Anura > Dendrobatidae > Phyllobates > Phyllobates terribilis. Next base: position 49,884 of record NW_027366997.1, read on the forward strand.
TACTGAGATAATGACTTTGTGTTTCCATTGGCTGTAAGCCATAATCATCAACATTAACAGAAATAAACACGTGAAATAGATCACTCTGTCTGTAATGACTCTATATAAAATATGAGTTTCACTTTTTGTATTGAAGAACTAAAATAAATTAATTTTTTGATGATATTCTAATTTAGTGAGATGCACCTGTGTAGACAGTGGTGTGGAATAAGTGTTTGCCCCCTTCCTGATTTCTTATTCTTTTTCATGTTTGTCAAACTTAAATGTTTCAGATCACAAAAACTAATTGAAATATTAGACAAAGATAACACAAGTAACCACAAAATGCATTTTTTAAATGAAGATCTTTATTAAGGGAAAAAGAAATCGAAACCTACAGGGCCCTGTGGGGAAAAAAGTGATTGCCCCCTAAACCTAATAACTGGTTGGGCCAGCCTTAGCAGCAACAACTGCAATAAAGCGTTGCGATAACTGGCAGTAAGTCTTTTACAATGCTCTGGAGGAATTTTGGCCCATTCATCATCGCAACATAGTTGTAATTCAGCCTCATTGGAGGGTTTCTGAGCATGAACCACCTTTTTAAGATCATGCCACAGCATCTCAATCGGATTAAGGCCAGGACTTTGACTAGGCCACTCCAAAGTCTTAATTTTGTTTTTCTTAAGACACTCAGAGCTGGTCTTGCGGGTGTGTTTTGAATCATTGTCCTACTGCATAACCCAATTGCGCTTCAGCTTGAGGTCATGAACAGATGGCCGGATATTCTCCTTCAGGATTTTTTGGTAGACAGCAGAATTCATGGTTCTATTTACCACAGCAAATCTCCCAGGTCCTGAAGCAGCAAAACAGCCCCAGACCATCACACTACCAGCAGAAATTCTGAAATGCTGTGTTACTTCTACTCCAGATGTAATGGGACATACACCTTCCAAAAAGTTCAACTTTTGTCTCGTCAGTCCAAAGAATATTCTCCCAAAAGTCTTGGCGATCATCAAGATGTTTTCTGGCAAAACTGAGACGAGCCTTTATGTTCTTTTTGCTCAGCAGTGGTTTTTGTCTTGGAACTCTACCATGCATGCTATTTTTGCCAAGTCTCTTTCTTATGGTGGAGTCATGAACACTGACCTTAACTGAGGCAAGTGAGGCCTGCAGTTCTTTGGATGCTGTTGTGGGGTCTTTTGTGACCTCTTAGATGAGTCGTCACTGCGCTCTTGGGATAATTTTGGTCGGCCGACCACTCCTGGGAAGCTTCACCGCTGTTCAATGTTTTCACCATTTGTGGATAATGGCTCTCACTGTGGTTTGCTGGAGTCCCAAAGCTTTAGAAATGACTTTATAACCTTTTCCAGACTGAGAGATGTAAATTACTTTGTTTCTCATTTGTTCCTGAATTTGTTTGGATCGCAGCATGATGTCTAGCTTTTGAGGATTTTTTGGTCTACTTCACTTTGTCAGGCAGGTCCTATTTAAGTAGCTTCTTGATTGAGAACAGTTGTGGCAGTAATCAGGCCTGTGTGTGGCTAGGGAAATTGAACTCAGCTTTCCAAAGATGTGTTAAACCACAGTTAATTTATGTTTTAAGCGGGTGGGGGGGCAATCACTTTTTCACACAGGGCCTTGTAGGTTTGGATTTCATTTTCTCTTAATAATAAAGACCATAATTTAAAAACTGTATTTTGTATTTACTTTCAAATTAGTTTTGTGATCTGAAACATTTAAGTGTGACAAACATGCAAAAGAATAAGAAATCAGGAAGCGGGCAAACACTTTTCATACACACACTGCTCAGTACCACTTCTCTTGTCCTGTATACGGTATACATATACAGTATATGTTATATTACAGTGCTCAGCAATAATGAGTATCCCCCCCGTGAAAGAAAGATATTAATCATTATGTTACTGGATACAAGAACAATTTCCAAATGTTGACAAGACTGAGTTTCGTAGAACATGTTTTTGACCCATAACATGAAAATAGGGTTAATAATTTAACTTTAATTACAAAATTATTATTATTTATTATTATAGCGCCATTCATTCGATGGCGCTTTACATGTGAAAGGGATATACATAGCACAAATAATTACAATAAACTTGAACAATACAAGTTGGCGACTGATACAGGAGGAGCGAGGACCCTGCCCGCGAGGGCTCACAATCTACAGATCTTCAGTTTTACTCAAATTAGTTGTTGCAAAAATGAGTACACCCTACATTAAAAACTACTACTATTTTGTATGACCCCCATGATTTTTAAGGATCGCACCAAATCTTCTAGGCCTGGAATGAACAAGTTGATGACATGTTGCACCATGTTTTTCCATTCTTCACAAACTCTCTTTTTAGAGCCTGGATGATGGATGGAGAGTGATGACTACTTGTCTCTTCAGAATTCCTCATAGGTGTTCGGTTGGGTTCAGATCAGAAGACATAATTGGCCACTAAATCACTTTCACCCTGTTCTTCAGAAATACAACAGATGTGTGTTTTGGATAATTGTCATGTTGGAAATGTGCACGTCTACCAAGGGCACAGAGTGATGGTAGTATCTTCTCTTTCAATATAGAGCAGTACATCTGTGAATTCATGACACCGTCAATGAGATGAAGCTTCCAGACACCAGCAGCACTCATGCAGCCCCACATATAGACACTGAGACCGTCATGTTTCACTGTAGACACCATGTATTTTACAAAATTCATTTTTCTAAATGCATGGTGCACACCAGGATATAAAGAAGCACTCCAAGCTATTTTTCCTAATCCATCCTAAATATCTATGTAATGTATTGTTAGCACTTCAATCTTCTCTCCCTCACCGCCCCCCCAATACACATGTATGACTGTTTCGGCCGAGCGTGCATGTGCTTTCTTTAGGATAATGAGACTCTCCAACCAAAATCAGCAGTTTCAGATAAATTAGCTTTAATGTGAATGGGCACAAGAGAAATGGACTTTTTTCTGAGATGAATCTTAATTTTCTACCGTTCATTATTTTATATATTTTTCATTCACCTATGGGGCCTATGTACAGGGGGAGCCTGGTGCCGAATGGCCCCATCCCCGGCTCATGCCGTATATGTACAGTATAAGATGATATATAAGGAGCAGACTCACAAGCTGAGCCCGCTCTATATCCACTGGGTGCCGGCTGTTCTACACCTGCTGCAATTCAAGCTCGCTCAGTTTAACCCCTTAGACTCCATAGTGACCAGCAACTAAGCAGTTAGACAGGAGGCCTCTGTCATCTCCAGCAGGTTGCTTAATAGCTGCCGGGGGCCAATGGGAGATTCCAATTCGGACCTTTGCTATTGGGTCTGAGGGTCTCTATGTACGCCCCTGTATGACCTGATTATTTTCCTGTGGGTTAAGCAGGTGGACTAACAAGATCTGTGTCCTCCCAGTATTCTTCTCTCTGCATATCATACCATAAGTATCCATCTTCATACATGCCATTTTCTGAAAATCATATTTATCTGTTTTCTTTAAACAAATGAATAGGAAATTTGTATTAAAGTAACTGATTGGCTGCAGTGGTCACCCAATGGCCTTTGCTAGAAGAGGAAGCCAGGAGATTGGCGGGGGACACTGGCAGCAGTACCGAGGAGCAGCTGGGGTCTGTAGGCGAGTTTGTGTTTTGCTTTATTTCAGGACCACCGTGAGAAACCGGTTCTGCAGTGGCTGAGGTTTCTATAGGGAATAATGCGCAGATTAATATAAATGATAAAATGATTCTTATTCCTAGGTGTCTATTATTCTTACAATGTATGCATGTCATTTGTTTTGTTGTATGTGTGTATATAGAGGACATATAACAGATTGGACAGTCAGCCATTATGACAGCGCGTTGTTGCTCTCACATGTGATGTCACAATGACATAGAATGCTGTGAGGTTATACAATCTCTACGCACGGTGACATCAGCGCCATTTTCAGAGTTGATGTATTTGCGGAGACTCCACTTTGGTCTTGGAAGCACGAGCTAGATTGTTCTGTACGTCTAGTATTTACTTCCACAGCTTCTTACTGTTATTTGGGCACTAAAACATCTGCGCCATCAGAGAACTTAGTTCTATTACATTTCACCATCTCAGCCCCGGGTAACCAAGCCATGACTTCCCGGGAGCTTCATCAGCTAAATGCTGACAACGACACATGGATGAGCCGACCTGAAAATCAGGGTAAGTGACAGAATATTCCGCCTTATAGAGGCTTTTCTGAGAGTTTTCCCTGGGGTAAGATGTTTTATAACACACAGTGTGTCCTCCACCCTCCATTCATATTCCTTGGGGGCCGATCAGGGCCAGTTTTGGACAAAGTGGGACCATGGGAAAAAGTTAAAACTGGGGCCCCAAATGCTAACATATTTGCACCCCTGCTTTGTGATGTCTTAAGAGAAGGGATACTGAAACTGAGCAGGATTATGTAGTCCAAAGATGAAATAATTTTTGCTTCTCTCCCTGAATCCCGAAGCATCAGCTGGTTCTATCCCTTTGGCCAAAAAGTGTTTTTTTTTAAATTTAGCATAATAATAGTAATCTTTTTCTTTATAGGTCAGGCCATAATCCTCCACCATCGATTAAGATCTTCTCAAAGGGATGAGAGAAGGCTAATCAGCAATGATGGACATCAGGCAGACCCCACTGCCGTCACCGCGAGTGGGAGATGGGCCAGAGCTCCTCTGCGGCAGACAGCACAAGAGAACAGGGAAAGAAGCCGCTCGCCACTAAGACCGGTCCCTGCAGAACCCTCCAGACCCAGGGAGCTTCCAGCGCCAAGCCGATCTGCTGTACAGCTACACCAGGACAACCGTCTGGTTGACCCCATCATTCAGCTGCAGGGAATGGGAATGGTGACATCTCGGCCACAGATGCAGCCACCATCCCCACCTGCACAGTATAATCTGGTTAATATTCTGCAGCGAAGGCAAGCTCTGCGAGCTAGGAACTTCCCAACAAGGAATATAAAATCTCAGGAGGAGGCCGAATCTTGTGCCATCTGTATAATGGATTATGAGATTGGAGAGGAAGTCGTAGTTCTGCCATGCAATCATTCCTACCATCACGGTTGCATCTCTACATGGCTCCACTCCAACCCTCGCTGCCCCCTATGCCGTAGTCACTGCTTCCTTTGAAGCTTCAGAACATCTTAAAGATTCAAGGAATGAGATAAGATTGTGGCAGTGATACTGGAAGAGACCATGAGTCCATTCAGCAGCTATCTAATGGCAGCAGTGTTGTCAGCGCTGCTCCTCTGGACTCCATTGCCTGATTGTTCTGTTAGGGCTTACCTGGTGAGGTGGGTTCACTAAGCCAAGGTGAGCACAAGGACTGAAGGCGATGGCACATGGTACAGACACGGATGTCGCCATACATTACATCCACTGGCAAAATATTCATTCAAATAAATATCATTTGCCATCTTTATGTCCGGCTGTTACTCTTTACTGTATAGAATTAGGTTACACATCTGAATACTGGGTACGGTGCTGGGTTCTGTTGGACTGTAAAGGTATGTTCACACAATGTCATATACAGGCAGATTCTGCCTGAAACCCGCCTGAAAAAGAGCTCGATAAACGGCAAATAGAATGAATATATACACAGCAAAGTCAAAACGCCTTGCTGAGAATATGTCCCGTCTTTTGTCACTTCTTTTAACCACTTCAGAATTCAACAGCAGTGAAGAGGCTAAAAGACGTGACCGGGCCATTCTTCAGATGGAGCCATTATCTTAGGTATAAAAGTAAAGAAAAAGGACATTGACAGCAAAGTCACCACAGAAATGACAAGAAAGACGGCAAAGAAGTCGCTTCAGGAAACACGCCGCCATTGTTTTCCTGAAGTGTCATCTGCTTCAAAAATGATGCGGATATTTTGGCTTCTAAAAAATGTTGTTTAATGGGTCACACAACACTTCAGGTGGGTCAGTAGACATACCCCCAGTATTTTGTACACCTTATTTGGAGGGCTGCCTGCATCTTCTATACTTATATAGTGGACCTCAGGTCGCTGTACAGGGGCTTGCACCCAATATTTCACAGTGCAGCTGTTACTGTCTTTTCCTACCTATCTATATACTGTCGTTGTCTTACGGTGCGTCACTGCCATGCACCGTCCATGACGGGCTGGCCGACGTCAGCTGCCGGCCTCTGATTGGCCTTTGGCATGGATTGTAGTGCAGGGAGCCAGTTGGTCTCGGAGACACATCCCCCCTATAGCTTGTTATATACAGTATGAACCCCCTATAGCTTGTTATATACAGTATGAGCCCCCATAGCTGGTTATATACAGTATGAGCCCCCCTATGGCTTCTTACATACAGTATGAGCCCCCCATAGCTGGTTATATACAGTATGAGCCCCCATAGCTGGTTATATACAGTATGAGCCCCCTATAGCTTGTTATATACAGTATGAGCCCCCCATAGCTGGTTATATACAGTATGAACCCCCTATAGCTTGTTATATACAGTATGAGCCCCCATAGCTGGTTATATACAGTATGAGCCCCCCTATGGCTTCTTACATACAGTACGAGACCCCCATAGCTGGTTATATACAGTATGAGCCCCCATAGCTGGTTATATACAGTATGAGCCCCCTATAGCTAGTTATATACAGTATGAGCCCCCATAGCGTGTTATATACAGTATGAGCGCCCCTATGGCTTCTTACATACAGTATGAGACCCCCATAGATGGTTATATACAGTATGAGCCCCCCTATGGCTTCTTACATACATTATGAGACCCCCATAGCTGGTTATATGCAGTATGAGCCCCCATAGCTGGTTATATACAGTATGAGCCCCCCATAGCTTGTTATATACAGCATGAGCCCCCATAGCGTGTTATATACAGTATGAGCCCCCCTATAGCTTGTTATATACAGTATGAGCCCCCATAGCTGGTTATATACATTATGAGCCCCTCACAGCTGGTTATATACAGTATGAGCCGCCATAGCTGGTTATATACAGTATTTGCCCCCCATAGCTGGTTATATACAGTATGAGCCCTCATAGCTGGTTATATACAGTATGAGCCCCCCACAGCTGGTTATATACAATATGAGCACCCCATAGCTGGTTATATACAATATGAGCCGCCCATAGCTGGTTATATTTAGTATGAGCCCCCATAGATGGATATATATATATATATATATATATATATATATATATATATTTATATATATATATATAGTTAAAAAAATAAACACAACACATACTCACCTCACTCCTGTACCCCAGACGCTGTGCTCCAGATGGTACCCGGGGCCATTCCTGCTCTGCCTGCCGTCATGAGGCAGGGCGGGCCCAGAATCTGCATGTGATGGTGACAATATGCGGCCGCTGCGGGCGGCTAGGAGCGGCTGGGTCGTGACATGAGTGGGAAAATAGACGCGCCCGGCCGCCCGCGCTGTGTATGCTGAGTCCGCTCTGCCTGACGTCATGCGGCAGGGCGGGCTCAGCATCATTCAAGCCGCCTGCTGCCGCGGGCCAGCAGCGGTAACTTAAATAACACATGGGATTGCCAATTATAATGGGGGAAATTCATGGACCCCCCGGAGCCTCAGGCCCTGGGCAATAGCCCAGATTGCCCTCATTATAATCCGCCTATGCTCACCTTGCCTCTTAATTGCTGCTGGCTCTCTGAGGAACACTGACCAATCTTCTATCAGTCTGATGCTCATTGGTCAGTGCTCTTCTCCTGCACGACACGCCCCTTTGACCTGTATTGGTGTCAGTTTACGCCAACACAGTTCAATGCAGCAGTAGCAGGAGATCCAGGGCTCTAAGCAAAATGTTCGGGGCTGGAGCCCCAGACCTTTGATGGCAGCAATGCCCCTGACCAGCATTCTGATAGGGGACATGGCAGACCCCCATCTACCTCCACAGTCATCTGTTAGGGGCCCCCATAAATATTAAGCTAAGTTCAAATAATATTTTATTTGAGGATTTTACCCATAGACTTGAATGAGATGAGGAAAATCTGCAGAGAGCAAACACTTTTTGTATTTTTATTGCATTTCTGCAGTGAAAAGTTAATAAATGCGCATGTAACCTTCACATGACTGTATCAGTGAGGTCCACGTAACAGCAAGCCTAAAAATACAGTGTGGATGTGGCCACGGGGGGATCTGAGCCCACAACCCCAGCACCGCCTGGTCACTAAGCTCTGAGCCACCAAACCTGTAGGAAAAAGTGTGTGCAGCGGAGAGACCACTTCGTGTCACGAGTTCCAGTTATGTATCACCACATATGAGAACTCTCAGGTAAGGTGGGCTGCCTTGTAAACCATGTAATCGTATGTGCACATGGAAAGTACCTGGATCACTAAGTACTAAGTACGGTAATCCCCAAACAGATACCTGCGTCACTCCCGTGCTCTCCATGCAAAAGCCTGGATGACGACCTCAATCTCTGCTCCACACACAATTATACAGGAGAACTTCAGCTCTATTTATGGAGAATTTTTTACCTTAGGGAGACAAAAAAAAACAAAACTCAAAAGTAACGTGCTGACAATATGACCCGCCCCTGCTGACAAATTGACCCGCCCCTGCTGACAAATTGACCCGCCCCTCCTGACAAATTGACCTGCCCCTGCTGACAAATTGACCCACCCCTCCTGGCAAATTGACCCGCCCCTCTTGACAAATTGACCTGCCCCTGCTGACAAATTGACCTGCCCCTGATGACAAATTGACCCGCCCCTGCTGAATATTTAGGCATTGGAGGGCGGGTGCATAAGACGGCAGGGGGCGGCGCCACCATGAAGGAGTTAAAAAACTAATATTAATTTCCCCCTGCTTCACCACTGGACCAAATATCAGTATCACGGATTCTATTTGAAGAGGATGGGAGGGGAAAGATGGTGGAGGTTCAGGAGTCGCCCGTGTGATGCATGGGCGGAGGAGCACTCAGTATCTCCCTGCTACCGCAGGAAACAATGAATCCTAGAGGACAGGTAAAGGACCTGTGAGGACGACATGCCCATGTGACTCATATAGGAGGAGCCATCCTCCCATGCAAGTTTGCAGGAAGTGAAGTGGGGGGTTCATGGTGTGTAGGCTGTATATGGGGGGTGCAGTCTGTATCAGTATGAAGGGTACATGGAGTTTAGGCTGTATATGGGAGGTACATGGAGTGCAGGTTGTATATGGGGGGGTGCAGGCTGTATATGTGGGTACATGGTGCGCAGGCTGTATATGGGGGTACATGTAGTGCAGGCTGTATATGGGGGGTGCAGGCTGTATATGGGGGTACATGGTGTGCAGGCTGTATATGGGGGGTGCAGGCTGTATATGGGGGTACATGGTGTGCAGGCTGTATATGGGGCGCGCAGGCTGTATGAGGGGTACATGGGGTGCAGGCTGTATATGGGGGGGTGCAGGCTGTATGAGGGGTACATGGAGTTTAGGCTGTATATGGGAGGTACATGGAGTGCAGGTTGTTATTTGTGCTTAAGTAAATCTTACTCTGCACTTAATAATAATGATAATTTTTATTTTTATAGCACCAACATATTCTGCAGCAAAAACAACTACCTGCGCATCCAGTAAAAGACCTGGATGCGCAGGTAGTTTTTTCTTCTATCCTTCCAGTAGACGGGCATGGCGTCAGGAGATGGAACAGGATCCTTGATGTGAACAACTGGCTGAGACGATGGTGCAGACAACAAGGATTTGGATTCCTGGACCACGGTGTGAATTACCTCTATGACGGACTCCTTGCCAGAGACGGACTACACCTCAACAAACCCGGGAAACACACATTCGCCAGGAGACTCGCAACACTCATCAGGAGGGCGTTAAACTAGAAGAAGAGGGGATGGGAAGAAAAACGCCGGACACGAACATGAAACCAGAGAACATACTAATGAAAGATATGAAGTGCGACAAAGAAGGTCCAAGACAAGATACTTGGAAGGGAGGTAAGAAAATTTCTAATACAATCCACAGGGAGAAGATTGGAACAAAACAAAATTGTGTAAACTGCGTGCTAGCAAATGCCAGAAGCCTGACAAACAAGATGGATGAACTGGAAGCAGAAATATCTACAGGTAACTATGACATAGTGGGAATAACCGAGACATGGTTAGATGAAAGCTATGACTGGGCAGTTAACTTACAGGGTTACAGTCTGTTTAGAAGGGATCGAAGAAGTCAGAAAGGGGGTGGAGTCTGTCTATATGTAAAGACGTGTCTAAAGCCTACAATACGGGAGGATGTATGGGAGGGAAATGAGGAGGTCGAGTCCTTATGGGTGGAGATACGTGGGGCAAAATACAATAATAAAATTATCATAGGAGTCTGTTATAAACCACCAAATATAGCAGAAGCCACGGAAAGTCTATTAATGAGACAAATAGACGAAGTAGCAAAAAATAACGAGGTGATTATTATGGGGGACTTCAACTACCCCGATATAGACTGGGAAACCGAAAGCTGTAGATCTCAGAAAGGAAACAGGTTTCTGTCAATTATCAAAGACAATTATTTGTCACAACTTGTGCAGGAACCAACTAGAGGGACGGCCCTTTTAGACTTAATATTAACTAACAGGCCAGACAGAATAACTGAGGTGCAGGTCGGGGGGCACCTGGGAAATAGTGACCACAACATTATACAATTCCACATGTGCTTCAGTAGGGTGCCCAGCAAGGGAGTCACAAAAACACTGAACTTCAGGAGGGCAAAGTTTGATCAGCTAAGAGATGCCCTTCGCCTTATAGACTGGGATAGTATCTTCAGTAATAGGAGCACGGATAGATAATGGGAAATTTTCAAAACAGTCCTACATAGTCACTGTAGAAGGTACATACCTTATGGGAATAAAAGGTCTAGGAATAGGAGGAAGCCAATGTGGCTAAATAAGGAAGTCAAGAGGGCAATGAAAAACAAAAAGGCTTTCGGTAAACTTAAACAAGAAGGCAGCGAGGAAGCGCTAATATCTTATAGGGAAAAAAACTAAATCTGTAAGAAACAAATAAGAATAGCAAAAGAGGAGACAGAGAGACTAATTGCCAAGGAAAGTAAAACGAATCCCAAACTGTTCTTTAACAATATAAACAGTAAAACGATTAAAACTGATGGAGTTGGCCCATTGAAAAATAACCTGGGTAAAATCATAGAGGGCGATGAGGGTAAAGCAAACCTACTCAATAGCTTCTTCTCCACTGTTTTCACAAAAGAAAACAATTTATCGGAGGAAATGCAGAGTGATAAAGTAAACCCTCCGCTAAATATCACCCACCTAACCCAGGAGGAAGTCCAGAAATGCCTAAATAATATCAAAATAGACAAGTCACCAGGCCTAGATGGCATACACCCCCGGGTACTAAAAGAATTAAGTAATGTGATAGACAGACCGCTGTATGTTATATTCAAGCACTCTTTATGGACAGGGACTGTCCCACTAGACTGGCGCCAAGCAAATGTGGCACCAATATTCAAAAAGGGGTCTAAAAGTGACCCTGGGAACTATAGACCAGTAAGCTTAACGTCTGTTGTGGGTAAATTGTTTGAAGGATTTCTTAGAGATGCTATTGTAGAATATCTTAATGATAATAACTGTCTAACTCCATATCAACATGGATTCATGAGGGATCGCTCCTGCCAAACAAACCTGATGGCCTTCTACGAGGAGGTGAGCTCACAGCTGGACCGGGGAGAGTCAGTGGATGTTGTATACCTTGACTTCTCCAAAGCGTTTGATACCGTGCCACACAAAAGGTTGGTGTTATGATCTGCTACCAGAGCTAAGGAAAGAGAGGAGATCTGTCCCTACGATAGAACTCTGCTTAATCCCTATGATGTAACAGGGGACCTGATCCTGCGATCAGACCTGCTAAAGTCCTAAGCTAGTCTGTACGGAGACCTATAGATGTGGGGAAGGAATCCCTACAAGTACTAAGGACTGGGAGGAATATGGGACACCTCCTAACAGAAATAGTAGCAGACAGACGAACAAACAAAATATATAGAACAAAGAGGTCAGTAGACCAAGCAAACTAACAGAGCAAGACACAGAGCACAGGCTAGCTAGAAAGTAGATATACAATGAAGTCCAGCAAAGCCAGAAGGGCGGAGCAGGATTAAATAGGCCAACAAGGTCATGTGACCAGCAAAGGAAAAAAAACCTAAGAGCAAGGTTCTAACAGTACCCCCCCTTCTAAGAGGATCCTCCGGATCCCCTAGGACCAGGCTTATCAGGAAATCTCCTGTGAAACGCTCTGATAAGTCTGGACGCGGAAACATCATCCGACCTCACCCAAGAGTTATCCTCGGGACCGAAACCTTTCCAGGCCACAAGATACTGCAAACTACCTCTATACCGTCTAGAGTTAAGGATGCGAGAAATTTCATATTCCCCGTCCTCCACCACCGGAGGAACAGAGGCAGAGGCGTCACAATCCGATACAACAGCTTTTTTCAACAGAGAGACATGAAATACCGGATTAATTCTCCAGGAGGTAGGAACCTCCAACCTAACAGCAGATTGGTTGACAACCTGAAGCACCTTAAAGGGCCCTACAAACTTGGGACCCAATTTCTTAGAAGGAATCCTCAACCGCAGATTCCTAGAGGACAACCAAACCATGTCACCAACAGCGAACAAAACCTCCTGTCGTTTCCTATCAAAGTAGTCTTTAGATTTTCTGTTGGCCTCCTGAAGATTACCACGCACATCCATCCAAACTCTCTCCAAATCACCGGAAAAATTCTCCTCCTCAGGCACGGCAGATCCCAACTTGGAGAATGACCCAAACGACGGATGTCTCCCAGAACAACAAAAAAAAGGCGAACAACCAGCAGAAGAAGATGTATGATTGTTCAGAGCAAATTCAGCAAGTGGCAGAAACTCAGACCACCCCTCTTGATTGTCTGCCACAAAACAACGCAAGAACTGCTCAACATCCTGGTTTTTCCTTTCTGTCTGGCCATTAGATTCAGGATGATATCCGGACGAGAACGACAAATGAACTCCCAACCTATCACAAAAGGCACGCCAAAAACGAGCCACGAACTGAGGACCCCTATCAGAAACAATGTCAGTAGGAACGCCATGAAGTCTGACAATTTCCTTGACAAAGGCCTTAGCGAGAGTTTTAGCGCAGGGCAGTTTGACGAAAGGAACCAAGTGACACATCTTGCTAAAACGGTCCACGACCACCCAAATGACAGTAAAACCCTCAGAGGGGGGAAGGTCAGTTATAAAGTCCATAGCCAAATGTGTCCAAGGAGCACTGGGAACC